>NC_142164.1:69879913-70180686 GCF_024610735.1 Ursus americanus
CGAAGTCACTTGGCAGACCCCTAATGGCAACCAAGTGGTGAGAGATAAGATCATCGAGCTCCGTGTCCAGAAACGTGAGTGACTGTGATGATAAGAAAACACTGATAGACAAAGACCAAATAGAGGACTATAATACTAGAAAAGCTTTAGAAACCCAGAGAATTTTGTTTACTTGTACACAGGCTTTCTTCAGTCATATATGCTAATCAGGGGAAGTAGATAGGTAGAGGATCCTCAGGGTCATCACTCTCATAGTATAATTTAAGAAATTTTGGGAAGGGTGCCTGGCCTTCAAATCTGTATCCCTTCAAGTGTCCCAGAAATTCTGGCATCCACGCCCTGGTTGCCCTGCTTGGGCTCTGGGTCTTAAAACTCATACAAATGAGTATATCTATTTAATCACAATATCAGAAAGTAAATAGATGCTGACAGAGAAGCTCTGGGGAAAGAGATACTGGGGTTAACCAAGACACATTTCGCTGATGACAATTTTATGAAAACCTGGCCCTGGTAATCCAAAACTGCAAATAATCCAAAAACTCTATCTACTAAAGCCTAAAATAATCTCTCTCTATGTATTTTTAAAAATCAGTTGATTTTTAACTCCAGATAATCCAAAACCCTAGATACCACAAAACAGTACCTAATCTTTCAAAGGAAGCTATTTTTATTTACATTATCTTATTTCTTACTCCCTCCCAAGTCAGGAGCCCCTTTTAGTTCCCTTTGCAGATATGTAATTATCCCTATACCCAGCAAGGATGACTCCTTTGTCTTCATATATCCTTGTAACTTCCCAGAGCCACCTCTTTTGTCTTCCCTTTTCAGTCTCTGTTTCCAAGCCCACAGTGACGACTGGCAGTGGCTATGGCTTCACAGTGCCCCAGGGAATGAGGATTAGCCTTCAATGCCAGGCTTGGGGTTCTCCACCCATCAGTTATGTTTGGTACAAGGAACAGACCAACAATCAAGAACCCATCAAAGTAGCAGTCTTGAGTACCTTACTCTTCAAGCCTGCCATGGTGGCTGACTCAGGCTCCTATTTCTGTACTGCCAAGGGCCGGGTAGGCTCTGAGCAGCGCAGCAACGTTGTGCAGTTTGTGGTCAAAGGTAAGAAATCCTTTCTATTGGTGATCCTAGCAATGGACCACCTTGTACTGGAGATACCTCAGTAAAGTAGTGCCTTTATTCCAGAGAAAAGAATTTGTGCGTGTGGACAGAGGGGGTGTCCTGGGTTGTATAATCACAAAGAAAGAAAACTTCTGGACTGATGATAATAGGGCTGGAGACAATGCCTGTCATGTTATAGGTTAAGAAGATAGAGATGGTAAAGGGGAAAGTGACATTCACTAAGCAAATCATATTTGCTATATACTATTCACAATAACTCAACACACATTCTGTAATTGAATTGCACATCTATCTCATGAGATAGCTATCATTACTCTCATTTTACAGAAGAAGAAACTGAAAATCAGAAAGGGAATTTTTGTTTCCCAGGAGCTCACAGTCAGGAAGTTCAAGTTGGAACTTGCACACAGATCACATACTCTTTCCATTATGTCTGATTGTCTCTTATGGTTGAATCTTTATTAGCTCCTGGACACCCTTTGGAACCTTTTTTATTTGTTCCTTTTTTTTACTATATTTGACACACAGTGTTACATTAGTTTCAGGTATACAACATAGTAATTTGACAAGTTTATAGATTATGCTATGTTCACCACAAGTGTAGCTGCCATTACATCACTATTACAATGTCATTGACTATATTTTTTTACTCTGCCTTTTATCCCCTTTTATTCCCTAACTGGAAGCCTGTATCTCCTACATCTCACATATTTTGCCCATCTTCCAACTCTCCTCCCCTCTGGCAACCATCAGTTTATTCTTTGCATTTATAGGTCTGATTCTACTTTTTGTTTATTCATTTTTCTTAGGTCCCACATATGAGTGGAATCACATGGTATTTATATTCATTCATTCATTCATTCATTCATTTGAGAGAGAGACAGAGAAAGCACAAGCAAGGGAGGGGCAGAGGCAGAGGGACAAGTGGCTCAGTATTTGTCTTTCTTAGTCTGACATATTTCACTTAACATAATACCCTCTTGGTCCATCCATGTTGTCTCAAATGGCATGATTTTATCCTCTTTTATGGCTGTGTAATATTCCTGTGTGTGTGTGTGTGTGTGTGTGTGTGTGTGTGTGTGTGTGTATCACACCTTCCTTATCCATTTGTCTATTGATGGACATTTAGGTTGTTTCCATGTCTTGGCTACTGTAAACAATGCTGCAGTAAACATAGAGGTGCATATATCTTTTCAAATTGGTGTTTTCATTTCCTGTGAGTAAATTCCCAATAGCAGAATTATTGGATCATATAGTATTTCTATTTTTAATTTAAAAAAATAAAACTCCATACTGTTTTCCACAGTGGCTGTACCAGTTTACATTCTCACCAATAGTCTATGAGGGTACCTTTTTCTCCACATCTTCACCAACACTTGTTATGTCTTGTCTTTTTTTATTTTAGCCATTCTGGCAGGTGTAAGGTGATATCTCATTGCTCTTTTTGTTTGTTTTGTTTTGTTCAGTGAGGATTTTTTATTGTTATTTTATTGTTTGTGTTTGGTTTTGCTTCACAAAATAAAGCCCAGTTATCTACATAGTTTCTTTAAATACACCCCCCCCCAATCTTCTTCCTAAAATCAAATGCAAGGTCTGGCTGAGGTCTCAAGGAAGATTGACTCAGGTTAATCAAGGTCTGGCTATTTCTTACAGCATTATCCTGGGAGCGCTACCCACTATGTACATAAAGGCTGCAGGCTGGGGTTTAAATGAACAGCCGAGCAGTGATACATCTAAATGAATCTTGTTGCCTTCTGAGAGATCTCCTTGGAAGGGAAGACACTTATTCCAACAAGGTTGCCATTGTCCAAAATATGTTGGGAACTAACTGCTTTTTGGGACTTATCCTCAGAGCCACCTGAAAATTACTACCCTCAGAAAATAGTGCTGCATAAGGAAAATGAGGACACTGGCTCTTACTATTTAGATTAGTAGACTAATGCTGGTTTGAGACTCTTGTGTTTGCCTGGAAGGATTTGTTTCCCAAAGTTGAGTTGTAATGAGTATGTGTGTGCTGTAGATTCTGGTCTGTTCCTTGGGGGAATAAGGGCAATCTCACTCTTAGAGAATTGCATGGTCCTGTTCTCTGAGAGTTGACAATATGGTTAAGCAGAGATGACATAGCATAGCCAGAAAGTCCAAGAATGTATACTTCATAAAGACATAAGTTGAACATTCTCAACTCTCTGTGAGTTAGTTCCTAGCCCATCTGGGAAGGACCTTGCTTGCAACCATCAACCTGTCTATTCCTTATCAAAGTTTAAGCTTACAGGCAACAAAGCGGTTAGGTGGTGCCTACCATTGCCCCCTACTGATGAAAAAGGAAATAGGCTCAGAGAAGTTACTCTCAGCTTTGTACCCTTCCCAGCTCTCTGAGCCTTCTTCTTCCTTCTGTACCTCAACCTGGTTCCATGATTCTGGTTCCCTGTTTCATTTCTGACCTACATAGCTCTCAAACATCATTCCTTTGCCTTAACCCTCTATGCTGTTCTTCAGTTCTGGGATGGCCCTGTATGCTTTGCCCTTTTGCACACTCTTGGACGGCTAAGCTCTCATAAAACATACTAACTAACTAACTAACAGCAGAGAAGCATTGATCTCAGTTTATTTTCATGCTCTATTATGTCAACTGCCTATCCTTATGCTGTTTACCAATTTGCTCATTTTTCTTTTTTTTAATGTTTTTTTTATTACATTATGTTAGTCACTATACAGTACATCCCTGGTTTCTGATGCAAGGTTCGATGATTCATTAGTTGCATATAACACCCAGTGCACCATGCAATATGTGCCCTCCTTACTACCCATCACCAGTTTATCCCATTTTTGTCCTATTCCTGATAGCAGCTGTTCAGAACACTTTCATCTTATTTTAGGCCTCCAGACTTCCTCTCAGAACATGAGGTCACCTCCTCCTTCTTTGAGAATATCCAGAGCCCCTTCAGTTGTGAATTCTATCAACTACCCTCTCTGCCTTGACATTTCCCTACTTATTCCTTCTTGGCTCAGAGTAAGATGTGCCTTTCTTCTCTCCACAGCAAACCCTCCATCTGTGCTTTTAACCTCAGCTAATCTAATTCCCTGACCTGCCTATTATTCTATGCCTAAGCCTAATGTGTATGTATGTATGTATGTATGTATGTATGTATGTATGTATTATAATATGTATATATTAAAGTCTAATATACATATCTGTAAATGATATCTGCTACTCCATCTCTCTGCTGTGACCACTACCAACCATCTGAAAAAGATAGTTTCCATTGGATGTCTCTCTTGATTCACTACAGCATAACTTTGTTAACTGGAGTCATCACTGACCTCCAAATACCAAAACCCAAGACCTCTTCTTTCATACCCATCTTCCTCAACATCAAGGTAACAGTTGGCATTCCTTCCTCCTCACAGCTTTTTCAACTTACACTATCAACACCACCATTCTTTCTTGGTTCTCGTAAGACCTATCTGACTGATCCTTCTCAGACTCTTTTGCTGGCTTTTCCTTAATTTATCTCTTCATCATAAGTGTTGTCAAAGACTTAGTTTGGCAATATCTATGACTCCCCCCTCCCCTTTACTTCTCACATAATCATCAATATCACCAAGTACTGTGAATTCAACTACTAAATCAGCTCTCTTATTAAGCTCTGTCTTTATTTTCCCATACCTTCATAGTTTTGTCATCTTTTTTTCCTGAACAATTTCAATAGCCTTTTAAATGACATCTCTATGTCCATCCATCCTCACCAAACCATCAACTTATTCAGCATTTGCTATCTATTTTATGTCACAAGTTATAACATCCATGACTGGTTCTTGATGGTCTTGCAAAGTACTTGGTACATAGGAAGCACTTAATGAATATTTGTAAATGAATGAACAAAATATGCCACTCCTTCACCACATTTAGATTGGAAAAATTTTATTCCTTCCTCCGAAAACTTCTGTTACTCCCCATGGATCCTTCTACCAAAAAAACAATACCTAACTCCCTTAGTGTGTCCTTCGCTGATCTGTCCAGCCATATCTCTCCACATCTATAACATAAAATGCTGTTCTCCCTGCCTGCAATGTTCTTCCTCTTTCTTAGTTTAAAGAAATTCTATAAAACTTTCATTGACATCATTTTTCAAAAATTTTTTAATGTTTTTTTATTATATTATGTTAGTCACCATTGACATCATTTTTAATGAGATATACTTTGCCTACCATAAAATTCAACGTTTTAATGTATACAATTCAGTGGTTAGGATTGTTGTACAACCATCACCATTATCTAATTCCAGAGCATTCTAATCACTCCAAAAGTAAACCCCATGCCTATTAAGCAGCCATTCTCATCCCCCATTCCTCCAGCCTCTAGAAATCACTAATCTACTTTCTGTCTCTATGGATTTGTCTATTGTGGCTGTTTGAAATTAAGTGAACCATACAATATGTGACTTTTTGTGTCTGGTTTCTTTTACTTAGCATGATGTTTCCAGAGTTCATGCATGTTGTAGCATGCATCAGCATTTCATTCCTCTAAGTGCTTAATAATATTCCATTGCATGGATATAACATGTTATCATTCATTTATCAGTTGATGGGTATTTGGATTATTTGTACTTTTTAGCTATTATAAATAATGCTGCTATTAGCAATCATGTAAAATTTTTCTTGTGATTTTTTTCTTCCGTTCTCTTAGGTATATGACTAAGAATGGAATTGCTGGGTCATACAGTCACTGTATGTTTAACTTTCTGGGTAACTGCCAAACTCTTCTCCAAAGTGGCTGCATTATTTTACATTCTTATCAGCAGTTTATAAGGGTTGCAATTTCTCCACATTGTTATCAATTTACTTTATATTTTGTTTATTAAATCATAACAAACTAAGTGGGTGTAAAGTAGTATCACATAGTGATTGCAGTTTACATGTCCCTAATGACTAATGATGTTGAGTATCTTATCATGTGCTTTTTAGCCATTTGTATGCCTTCTTTGGAGAACAGCTTATTCAAATACTTTGCACATTATTTTTTAATGAAGTGTAGTTGATGTACAATATTATATTAGTTTCAGGTGTACAACATGGTGATTTAACATTTATAAACATTATGAAATGATCGCCATTATAAATCTAGCTACCATCTGTTACCATACAAAGTTGTTACATATTATTACACATTTTTAACTATATTTCCCATGCTGTATGTTGTATTCCCATTCTTATTTTATAATTGTAAGTTTGCTCATTTTAAAATTTGATTGTTTGCCTTGGTAATTGTTGAGTTGTAAAAGTTTTTTTTAATATATTCTGAATACTAGATTCTTTTCAGATATATTGTTTGCAGATATTTTATCCCATTCTGCAGGTTGTCTTTCTTTCTTTATAGTGTCCTTTGATGCACAAAAGTTTTTAATTTTGATGAAGTCCAACTGATCTATTTTTTTTCTTTTGATGCTTGTGCTTTTGGTGTCATATCTAAGAATCCACTACCAAATTCAAGGTCATAAATATATACTCCTACGCTTTCTTTAAAGAGTTTTATAGTTTTAGCTCATATGATTAGGGCTTTGATTCATTTTGAATTAATTTTTTTGTATATAGCATGAGATAGGGGCCCACTTTCATTATTTCATTGTCTGGTTGTCCCAGCATTATTAGTTGAAGAAACTATGATTTCCCACTGAATAGGAGTCTTGTCAAATATCAGTGACCAAAGATATACAGATTTATTTCTGGACTCTCAAATGTCTTACATGATCTATGTGTCTATATTTATACCAATACCACATTGTTTGATTTCCATAGCTTTGTAGTAAGTTTTGAACTTGGCAAGTGAGATTTCAAATTTTGTTTTTCTTTTTCAAAATTGTTTTGGCTATTTAGGATCTGTGACAATACTATATGGGTCTATGTTGATCCATTCAGGAACAGCTTTTCCATTTCTGGAAATAGGTAATCGAGATTTTGATATAATTGAATTGATTCTGCAGAATTGGACAGTGTTGCCACCTTAACAATATTAAGGTTCTTTCAATCCATAAACATGAGCTGTTTTTCCAGTTATTTGAATCTTCACTCAATAATGTCTCATACGTTTCAGTATACAAGACTTGTAATTCTCTAGTTAAATTTCTTTCTGAGTAATTTATTCTTTCTTTTTTAAATTTTTATTTATTTGTTTTTATAATAATATTTTTTATTATATTATTAGTCACCATACAGTACATCCTTGGTTTTTGATGTAAAGTTCCATGATTCATTAGTTGCATATAACACCCAGTGTACCATGCAATACATGCCCTCCTTACTACTCATCACCAGCCTATCCCATTCCCCCATCCCCCTCCCCTCTGAAGCCCTCAGTTTGTTTTTCAGAGTCCCTGGTCTCTCATGCTTCATTCCCCCTTCTGATTACCCCCTTTTTCTTTATCTCTTTCTTCTCCTACCGATCTTCCTAGTTCTTATGTTCCATAGATGAGAAAAACCATATAATTGTCTTTCTCTGCTTGACTTATTTCACTTAGCATTATCTCCTCCAGTGCCGTCCATGTTGCAGCAAATTTATTCTTTCTGATGCTAGCATAGTAGAATTGCTTTCTTCATCTTTTAGATGGTTTGTTGCTCATGTACAGAAATATAACAAATATTTGCATATTGTTAAAGCCTTCAACACTGCTAAACTCATTTATTAGCTCTAGTCATTGTTTTATGAATTCTTTAGGATTTTCTATATATGATTATTTCATCTGAAAATATAAATATTTGTATTCTTCTTTTCCAATATGGATGCTTTTTTCCCCCTCATATAGTTTCCCTGGATAGTACCTACAATACAACTTTAAATAAGCATGGTGAGAGTGGACATAATTGACTTGTTTTGGATATTATAGTAAAAGCATTCAGTCTTTTACCACTGAGTATGATATTTGTTGTGTTGTTTTATATTTAAATTAAATTAGCGAACATAGAGTACATCATTATTTTCAGATTAGTGTTCAGTGATTCAGTGTTGTGTATAACACCCAGTGCTCATCACATCACATGCCTTTCTTAATGCCCAACACTCAGTTACCCAATCCCCACACCCACCTCCCCTTCCACAACTCTCAGTTTGTTTCCCAGAGTCCAGAGTCTCTCATAGTTTGGCTCCCTCTCTGATTTCTTCCATTCAGTTTTCCTTCTCTTCCCCTATGATCTTCTGCGCTATTTCTTATATTCCACATATGAATGAAATGATATAATAATTGTCTTTCTCTGCTTGACTTATTTCACTTAGCATAATACTCTCCAGTCCCATCCATGTCAATGTAAATGGTAGATATTCATCCTTTTCAATAGCAAGTAATATTCCATTGTATATATGAACCACATATTCATTATTCATTCATCTGTTGAAGGATATCTTGGCTCCTTCCACATTTTGGCTATTGTGGACATTGCTGTTATGAACATTGGAGTACAGGTGCCCCTTCTTTTCACGACATCTGTATCTTTGGGATAAATACCTAGTAATGCAATTGCTGGGTCATAGGGTAGCTCTATTTTTGACTTTTTGAGGAACGTCCATACTGTTTTCCAAAGAGGCTATACCAGCTTGCATTCCCACCAAGAGTGTAATAGGGTTCCCCTTTCCCCACATCCTTACCAACATTTGCTGTTCCCAGTCTTGTTAATTATTGCCATTCTAACTGGTGTAAGGTGCTATCTCATTGTGGTTTTGATCTGTATTTCCCTGATGGCTAGGGATGTAGCACATTTTCTCATGTGTCTGTTGGCCATTTGTAAGTCTTCTTTGAAGAAGTGTCTGTTCATGTGTTCTTCCCATTTCTTGACTGGATTATTTATTTTTTGGGTGTCGAGTTTGAGAAATTCTTTTTTTTTTTTAGTTTTTTAAATCTTTTTTTTATAGTGTTAATGTTAGTCACCATACAGTAAATCATTAGTTTTTGATGTAGTGTTCCATGATTCATTGTTTGTGAGCAGTTCTTTATAGATCCTGGATACCAGCCCTTTATCTGAAATGTCATTTGCGAATATCTTGTCCCATTCCGTGGGTTGCCTCTTAGTTTTGTTGATTGTTTCCTTTGCTGTGCAGAAGCTTTTTATCTTGATTAAGTCCCAATAGTTCATTTTTGCTTTTGTTTCCCTTGCCTTTAGAGATGTGTCTTGCAAGAGGTTGCTGCAGCCAAGATCAAAGATGTTTCTGCCTGTGTTCTCCCCTAGGAATTTGATAGATTCCTGTCTTGCACTTAGGCCTTTCATCCATTTTGAGTTTATCTTTGTGTACGGTGTAAGGGAATGGTCCAGCTTCATTCCTCTGCATGTGGATGTCCAATTATCCCAGCACCATTTATTGAAGAGACTGTTTTTTTTTTCCATTGGATATTCTTTTCTGTTTTGTAGAAGATTAGTTGACAATAGAGTTGAGGGTTCATTTCTGAGGTCTCTATTCTGTTCCATTGGTCTATGTGTCTGTTTTTGTGCCAGTACCATGCTGTCTTGATGATGACAGCTTTGTAATATAGCTTGAAGTCAGGGACTGTGATGCCCCTAGCTTTGGTTTTCTTTTTTAAACATCCCTCTGGCTATTCAAGGACTTTTCTTGTTCCATACAAATTTTAGGATTGTTTGTTCCAGCTCTGTGAAAAACGCCAATGGTATTTTGAGAGGTATTGCATTGAATATGTAGATCTCTCTGGGCAGCATAGATATTTTAACAATATTTATTCTTCCAATCCAGGAGCATGGAATGTCTTTTCCATCTTTTTGTGTCTTCCTCCATTTCTTTCATAAGTGTTCTGCAGTTTCTAGAGTACATATCCTTTACCTCTTTGGTGAAGTTTATTCCCTGGTATCTAATGGTTTTGGGTGCAATTTTAAATGGGATTGAATCCTTACTTTCTCTTGCTTCAGTCACATTGTTAGTGTATAGAAATGAAACTGATTTCTGTGCATTGGTTTTGTATCCTGTCATGTTGCTGAATTGCTCTATGAGTTCTAGCAATTTGGGGGTAGAGCCTTTTGAGTTTTCCACATAAAGAATCATGTCATCTGCAAGGAATGAGAGTTTGACTCCTTCTTTGACAATCTGAATTCTTTTATTTCTTTTTGTTCTCTGATTGCTGACACTAGTACTTCTAGTATTATACTGAACAACAGTGGTGAGAGTGGGCATTCCTGTCATAATCCTGACTGTAGGGGAAAAGCTCTCAGTTTTTCCCCATTGAGAATGATATTCACTGTGGGCTTTCTGTAGATGGCTTTTATGGCATTGAGATATGTTCATGCTATCCCTACACTTTGAAGAGTTTTAATCAAGAAAGAATGCTGCATTTTGTCAAATGCTATTTCTGCATCAATTGAGAGGATCATATGGTTCTTGTCCTTTCTTTAATCAATGTGATGTATCACATTGATTGATTTGCGAATGTTGAATGACCCTTGCAGCCCAGGAATAAATTCCACTTCGTCGACCACAACCTTTTTAATCCTTTTAATGTACTGTTGGATTCTATTGCCTAGTATCTTGGTGAGTATTTTGACATCCATATTCATCAGGAATATTGGTCTATAATTCTCCTTTCTGATGGGGTCTTTATCTGGTGCTGGCCTCATAGAAGGAGTTTGGAAGTCTTCCTTCCATTTCTATTTTTTAAAACAGCTTCGGTATAATAGGTATGATTTCTTCTTTACATGTTTGGTAGAATTCTCCTGGGAATGCCATCTGTCCCTGGACTCTTTTTTGGGAAGTTTTTGATTTACTGGTTGAATTTCCTTGCTGGTTATTGGTCTGTTCAGATTTTCTATTTCTTCCTGCTTCAGTTTAGGTAGTTTATAAGTTTCCAGGAATGCATCCATTTCTTCCAGATTGCCTAATTTTTTGGTATATATGTGCTCATAGGTTGTTCTTAAAATTGTCTGTTTCCTTGTTGTTGGTTCTGATTGCTCCCCTTTCATTCATGATTGTATTAATTTGGGTCCTTTCTCTTTTCTTTTGGATAAGTCTGGCTAGAGTTTATCGATTTTATTAATTCTTTCAAAGAACCAGCTCCTAGTTTAATTGATCTGTTCTTCTGGTCTAGTTTCTATTTCATTGATTTCTGCTCTAATCTTTATTATTTCTCTTCTCTTGCTTGGTTTAGGCTTTATTTGTTGTTATTTCTCCAGCATCTTTAGGTGTAAGTTTGGCTTGTGCATTTGCGATTTTCCTAATTTTTTGAGAGGCTTGTATTGCAATTTACTTCCCTCTTAGGACTGCCTTTGCTGTAACCCAAGTGTTTTGAAAAGACATTCTATTGCCTAGTATCTTGGCATTAGTTTCCATGATTTTTAAAAAATTCTTCTTTAATTTCCTGGTTGACCCATCTTTAGTAGAATGCTTTTTAACCTCCAAGTGTTTGGGTTCCTTCCAAATTTCCCCTTTGATTGAGTTCAAGTTTCACAGCATTGTGGTCTGAAAATATGCAGAGAATAATCGCAATATTTTCGTATTGGTTGAGACCTGATTTGTGACCCACTATGAAATGTATTCTGGAGGTTCCATGTGCACTAGAGAAGAATGGGTATTCTATTGATTTAGGATGGAGTGTTCTATATATACCTGTGAATTCCATCTAGTCCAGATTGTCATTCAAAGCCCTTGTTTCTTTGTTGATCTTCTGCTTAGATGATCTGTCCATTGTTGTGAGAGGGGTGTTGAACTCCCCTACCATTAATGTATTACTATCAATGTGTATCTTTACTTTGGTTATTAATGGGTTTATATAATTGGTGCTTCCATGATGGGGTCATAAATATTTACAATTGTTAGATCTTCTGGTTGGATACACTCTTTAAGTATGATATATTGTCCCTCTTCTTCTCTTACTACAGTCTTTGGTTTAAAATCTAATTTGTCTGATATGAGGATTGCTACCCCAGTTTTCTTTTGAGGTTCATTAGCATGATAAATTGTTCTCCACCCCCTAACTTTCAGTCTGGAGGTGTCCTTAGGTTTAAAATGAGTGTCTTGTAGACAGCATATCAAAGGGTTTTGCTTTTTTTATCCAATCTGATATCCTGTGTCTTTTGATTGCAGCATTTAGCCCATGTACATTCAGAGTAACTATTGAAAGGTATGAATTTATTGTCATTGTATTGCCTGTAAAGCCCCTGTTTCTGTAGATTGCCTCTGTTTCTTTCTGGTCTGTTACTCTTGGGATTTTTCTTTGCTTACAGTACCCCCCCTTAATATTTCTTGCAGGGCTGATTTAGTGATAGCAAATCCTTTTTTTGTTTCTGTTTGTCCTGGAAGCTCTTTATCTCTCCTTCCATTCTGAATGACAGCCTTGCTGGATAAAGTATTCTTGACTGCATGTTCGTCTCATTTAGTACCCTGAATATATCATGCCAGTCCTTTCTGGCCTGCCAGGTTTCTGTAGCTAAGCCTGATGTTAGTCTGATGTTCCTCCTTCTGTATGTAATGAGCCCTTTGTCTCAATTTGCTCTCAGGATTCTCCTTTTTCTCTAAAATTTGCAAGCTTCACTATTTTTATTGATTTTAGGAGGGGTCCTCTCTGTCTCTTGAACATGAATACTTTTTTCCTTCCCCAGATTAGGGACATTCTCAGCTGTGATTTGCTCAAATATACCTTCTGGCCCCTTCTCTCTCTCTTCACTCTCAGGCACCCCAATAATTCTGACATTGGTTCATTTCAGGGCATCATTAATTTCCCAAAGCCTTTCTTCATGGGCTGTTAGTTGTCTTTCTCTCTTTTCTTCAACTTTCTTCCTTTCCATCAGCTTGTCTTCTAGATCACTTACTCTCTCTTCTGCCTCATTCACCCTAGGTGTTAGAGCATTCAATTTAGACTGCATCTCAGTTACAGCATTTTTACATTTGGCCTGCTTAGATCTCATTTCTGCACTTAAGAGATTCTCTATTACCCTTTATGCTTTTTTCGAGCCCAGCTACTAACTTAATAATTGCTATCCTGAGCTCCATCTCTGACATCTTACTTATATCCATATATATATTAGATCTGTGACAGAGAACATTACCTCTGGTTCTTTCTTTTGTTGTGAGTTCCTCCTTCTATTCATTTTGCCCAGAGAAGAATGGGTGAGCGAATGAGCAGATTCAAAAATATCAACCACTACCCAAGCAAAATACACACTGTTCTTCCAGTTTGTCTTCTGGGGGAGGGGCCTGCTGTGCTGTTTCTCAGGTGTCTTTGCCTGGGTGGAGTTGCACCACTCCTTGCCAGGGGGCTGGGCTCAATGTAAGCTGGTCCTGTGTGGCTTTTGTTCTCTGAAGGCTTTCCGTGGCTCTTTAGAGGATCAGACACAAATGGCCATGACCTGATCTCCAGCCCCAGAGCCAAAAGCTCACAGTCCCCCTTCTTCAGTATATCCTCTGGGACAAACAGTCTTTATTTTGTGTGTGCCAAACTCTGCAGACTCCCGTGGTGAATGTCCACAGCAATCCTCCTGGGGTTATTCTGAGGGACCTGTGTTACTGCCCTTTGTGTGTCCTGGGGCTGAAAGTGGTCGAGGGCTCTGCTGCTCCTGGGGGTTGGCTGAATGTCACCCTACTGTCCTTTCCAGGGCCACCACCCTGAGAATTGTTGCCCAGTCTTGGGGGGGGTGGCAGAGGTTCCATGCATTCCAGTACTTTTCAGGGTGCTCAGGCTGAAAGTGGTCCCCCGATCAACCTGGCTTACACTTTATGTGACCTGAGCTGAGAGTCTCCTCCTGGGCTCACTGACCATAACCCATTTTCCTGCTCCACTGCTTGGGCACTCTACTGGCTCAGGCACCCCATTAGTTCTGTGACTCCTGGGATCCTGAGGTCACACTGACACACCTAGAATTCTGTCCTTTTCATCCCCTGAACCCCTTTCAGACAGAGATGTCTGTCATTGGAGCAGATTTCTAAGGGTTCTAATTTTGTCCCCTGGGGCTATATCACTTTCTGGTAGCCAGCTTATGGAGGCTCTCTCCCCCCTCCATTTATCTTCTGATATCTCCCCTAAGATTCATGTCTCCACACCTCCTACCTTGGAAAAAACAGTCACTTTTCTACTTGTAGAGTTCCAGATACATTTTCTTACATCTCAGGCTGAATTCATGGCTGTGCAGAATGATTTGATAGTTATCCAGCTGAGTTAGAGGGACCAGATGAAATGGGGTCCCCTACTCTTTGGCCATCTTGCCTCCTTCCCCCTGAGTTCTAGCTGTGTGTTTTTTGTAAATACTCATCATGTTGAGAAAGTTGCTTCTATTCCTAGTTTGTTGAATTTTTAATTTAAAGAGCATCAGATTATGTCGAGTGCATTTTCTATGTCTATTAAGATGATTGTGTGTCCTCTATTCTATTAATATAGTGTAATGCATTGACTTGTTTTCATATGTTGAACCAATCTTGCCTTCCTGGGATTAACCCTAATGGTCATGGTGCATAATCCTTTTAATACTGTTGGGTTTTATATGCTTGCATTTTATTAGTTTTACTTCTATATTCATAAGTAATACTGGTTCTTAGTTTTCTTTTCTTTTCATTTCTTTTTCTGGTTTTTTTATAATAATATTTTTATTATATTATGTTAGTCACCATACAGTACATCCCTAGTTTTTGATGTAAAGTTCCATGATTCATTACTTGCATATAACACCCAGTGCACCATGCAATATGCACCCTCCTTAACACCCATCACCGGCCTATCCCAATCCCCCACCCCCGTCCCCTCTGAAGCCCTGTTTGTTTCCCAGAGTCCATAGTCTCTCATGGTTCATTCCCCCTTCTGTTTACCCCCCCTTCTTCTTCCCTTTATTCTCCTACTGATCTTCCTACTTTTTATGTTCCATAAATGAGTGAAACCACTGGATTAAGAAGATGTGGTGCATATATACAATGGAATATTACTCAGCCATCAAAAATAACGATTTCTCAACATTTGCTGCAATATGGATGGGATTGGAGGAGATAATGCTAAGCGAAATAAGTCAAGCAGAGAAAGACAATTATATGGTTTCACTCATTTGTGGAACAAAAGAAATAGCAGGGAGTTTGATAGGAGAAGGAAGGGAAGAATGAGGGGGGTAAGCAGAAGGGGGAAATGAACCACGATAGACTATGGACTCTGGGAAACAACCTGAGGGCTTCAGAGGGGTTGGGGTGGGGACTTGGGATAGGCCAGTGATGGGTATTAAGGAGGGCACCTATTGCATGGAGGACCGTGTGTTATATGCAAACAATGAATCAGGGAACACTACATCAAAAACTAAGGATGTACTGTATGGTGACTAACAAAACACTAACATTTTGTTAGTGGATGTGATTCATCACATCCATCTAACACTCAGTGCTCAGCACTCAAGTGCCCTTCTTAATACCCATCACCCATATAGCCAGTCCCCCTCAAAACTCCCTCCATCAACCCTCAGTTTTTCCTGATAGTTAAGACTCTCTTATGGTTTGCTTTCCTCTCTCTCTTTTTTTTTTTTTTGGCTTTCCCATTTGTTCATCTGTTTTATTTCTTAAATTCCAGATATGAGTGAAATCATATGGTATTTGTCTTTCTATGACTGACTCATTTCACTTAGCATAATACACTCTTGCTCCATCTATGTCATTGAAAATGGCAATATTTCATTCTTTTGATGGCTGAGTAATATTCTATTGTATATATATACCACCTATTCTTTATCCATTCATCAGTCAATGGACACTTGGGCTCTTTCCATGGTTTGGCTGTTGTTGATAATGTTGCTATAAAGATTGGAATGGATGTACCCTTTCAAATCTGTATTTTAGTATCCTTTGAGTAAATACCCAGTAGTGCAATTGCTGGATCATAGGATACTTATATTTTTAATTTATACTAGAAGCTCCATACTCCTTTCCAGAGTGGCATCATCAGTTTGTATTCTCATTGCAAGTGTAACAGGTTTCCCCTTTCTCTGCACCCTTGCCAACATCTGCTATTTCTTGTGTTGTTACATTTTCGCCATTCTGACAGGTGTGAGGTGGTTTCCCAATGTTGTTTTCATTTGTATTTCCCTCATATGAGTGATGCTGAGCATCTATCGTGTGTGTTAGGCATCTGGATGTCTTCTTTGGAAAAGTGTCTATTAATGTCTTCTGCCCATTTCTTAAATTATTTGTATTTTTATTTTTTATTTGTTTTTCAGGTGTTGAGTGAAATATGCTATTTATAGATTTTGGATACTAACTCTTTATCTGATATGTCATTGGCAAATATCTTCTCCCATTCCATAGGCTGTATTTTAGTTTTATTGATTGTTCCCTTTGCTGTGCAGAAGATTTTTATCTTGATGAAGTACCAATAGTTCATTTTTCCTTTTGTTTCCCTTGCCTCCTGAAACATGTCTACTAAGAAGTTGCTATGGCTGAGGTAAAAGAGGTTGCTGCCTGTGTTCTTTGCTAGGATTTTGTTGGTTTCCTGTCTCACATTTAGGGCTTTCATCCATTTTGAATTTATTTTTGTGTGTGGTGTAAGGAAGTAGTCCAGGTTCATTCTTCTGCATGTTGCTGTCCAGTTTTTCCAGAACCATTTGTTGAAGAGACTGTCTTTCCGCTATTGGATATTCTTTCCTGCTTTGTCAAAGATTAGTTGAACATAGAATGGAGAGTCCATTTCTGGGTTCTGTATTCTATCCCTTGATCTATGTGTCAAATTAAAACCACATTGAGATACCACAAACAGTGAAAGTTTGACTTATCCCTTGCCAATCTGGATGCATCTTATTTCTTTCTGTTGTCTGATTGCTGAGGCTAGGTCTTCCAGTACTATGTTAAAAAATAATGATGAATTCTTTTCATGTATTTTTGGATTCCATTTGCTAGTATCTTGTTGAGAATTTTTGCTTCCAGTTTTGCATCAGGGATATTGGCCTGTAATTCTTGTTTTAGTGGAGTCTTTGTCTGGTTTTGGAATCAACCTTGATTACTGATTCAATTTCCTTGCTGGTTACAGGTCTGTTCAACTTTTCTATTTCTTCCTCTTTCAGTTTTTGTAGTTTGTATGTTTCTAGAAATTTTTCATTTCTTCCAGATTGCTCAGTTTGTTGAAATATGATTTTTCATAATATTCTGTTATGATAGTTTTCATTTCTGTGGTGTTGGTTGTGATCTCTCCTCTCTCATTCATGATTTTACTTATTTGTTTTATTTGATTTTACTTATTTCTTTTTGATAGGTCTGGCTAAGGGTTTATCAATTTTACTATTTTTTCAAGGAAGTAGCTCCTGGTTTCATCGATCTATTCTATTGTTTGTTGTTGTTGTTCCTATAATCTTCTTTCTGCTCTAATCTTTATTATTTCCCATCTTCTGTTGGCTTTAGGCTTTATTTTATATTTCTTTTCTAACTACTTTAAGTGTAAATTTAGATTGTGTATCTGATGCTTTTCTTGCTTCTTGAGGCAGACATGTACTGCTCTATACTTCCCTCTTAGCTGCATCTGAGAGGTTTTTGACTGTCTTGTTTTCATTTTCATTTGCTTCCATGTACTTTTTAATTTCTTCTTTAATTTAGTGGTTAAACCATTCATTCTTTAATAGAATGTCTTTAACCTCCATATGTTTGTGGTCTTTCCAATTTTTTTTGTAGTTGACTTCAAGTTTTATAGCATTGTGGTCTGAAAATATGCATGGTATAATCTCAGTCTTCTTGTCCTTGCTGAAGCCTGATTTGTGACCCCGTATGTGATCTCTTTTGGAGAATGCTCCATGTATACTTGAAAAGAATGTGTATTATGCTGTTTAAAGAAGAAATATTCTGAATTTACCTTTATGTCCATCTAGTCCAGTGTATCATTCAAATCCATTGTTCCCTTGTTGATTTTCTGCTTATATGATCTGTCCATTGCTGTAAATGGGGTGTTAAAGTCCCCTACTCTCATTGTATTATTACCAATGACTTTCTTTATGTGCATTACTAATTGATTTGTATATTTGAGTGTCTTAAGTTGGGGACATAAATATTTGCAATTGTTAGATTTTCTTGATTTATAGACCCCTTAACTATAATATAGTGCCCTTCTTCATTTATTCCTACAGTCTTTTGTTTAAAGTCTAATTTGTCTGATATAAGTATGGCTGATATAAGTATCCTTTGTATATAAGTATAAATATGTATATATTTATACATAAGTATATAAATATGTCTGATATAAGTATCCTTTGATGTCCATTAGCATGATAGATGGTTCTCCATCCCCTCCCATTCAATCTACAGGTGTCTTAGGTCTAAAATGAGTCTCTCGTGGCCAACATATAAATAGGTCTTGTTTGTTTGTTTGCTTTTCCATTCTGGTATCTTATGTTTTTTGATTGGAGAATTTAGTTCATTTACATTTGTAGTGATTAAGATAGATATGAATTTAATTCAATTCTGTTAGTAAGATTGGTGTTTCTGTTGATGTCTCTGTTCCTTTCTTGTCATTGTTGCTTTTGGTCTATCAAGTTCCACTCACAGAATCCTGTTTAATATTTCTTGCGGGGCTTGTTTAGTCGTTATGAACTCCTTTACTTTTTGTTTGCCTGGGAAACTCTTTATCTCTCATTGTATTCTGAATGATAGCCTTGCCAAATAATGTATCTCCAGCTGCATTTTTTTTTCTGATTCAGCACACTGAATATATCATGCCACTTTTTTCTACTCTGCCTATTTTTTTGTGGAGAGAGTTTTTGTGAACCTGGTTTGCCTTGTAGGTTAAGGGCTCCCCTCCACCCTTGCAGCTTTCAGAATTCTTTCCTTGTCTGTGTATTTTGGGAACTTGTTTATGATACGTTTTGGTGTTGGCTGGCTTTTTACTGATTTTGATGGGCATTCTCTGTGTCTTGGATTTTGATTTCTAATTTTTTTTTTCATTTCATTTTATTTTATTATTATTTTTATAATAATATTTTTTATTATATTATGTTAGTCAACATACAGTACATCCCTGGTTTTTGATGTAAAGCTCGATGATTAGTTAGTTGCGTAAAACACCCAGTGCACCATGCAATACATGCCCTCCTTACTACCCATCACCAGCCTATCCCATTCCCCCACCCCCTCCCCTCTGAAGCCCTCAGTTTGTTTCTCAGAGTACATAGTCTCTCATGCTTCATTCCCCCTTCTGATTATCCCCCCTTTCTTTATCCCTTTCTTCTCCTACCAATCTTCCTACTTCTTATGTTCCATAGATGAGTGAAACCATATGATAATTGCCTTTCTCTGCTTGACTTATTTCCCTTAGCATTATCTCTCCAGTGCTGTCCATGTTGCAGCAAATGTTGAGAAATCTATCTTTTTGATAGCTCAGTAATATTCCATTGTATATATGGACCACATCTTCTTAATCCAGTCATCTGGTGAAGGGCATCTCGGCTCCTTCCATGATTTAGCTATTGTGGACAATGCTGCTATGAACACTGGGGTGCATATGGCCCTTCTCTTCACTACATCTGTATCTTTGGGGTAAACACCCAGTAGTGCAATGGCTGGATCCTAGGGTAGCTCAATTTTTAACTTTTTAAGGGACCTCCACACTGTTTTCCTGAGTGGCTGTACCAACTTTCAGTCCCACCAACAATGTAGGAGGGATCCCCTTTCTCCACATCCTCTCCAACAATTGTTGTTTCTTGCCTTGTCCATTTTTGCCTTTCTAAATGGCATAAGGTGGTATCTTAGTGTGATTTTGATTTGTATTTCCCTGATGGCTAATGATGTGGAACACTTTTTCATATGTCTGTTAGCCATTTGTATGTCTTCATTGGAAAAGTGTCTGTTCATATCTTCTGCCCATTTTTTGATTTGATTATTTGTTTCTCATGTATTGAGTTTGAGAAGTTTCTTATACATCTTGGATACCAGCCTTTTATCTGTAGTGTCATTGGCAAATATCTTCTCCCATTCCGTGGGCAGCCTCTTAGTTTTTTTGACTGTTTCCTTGGCTGTGCAGAAGCTTTTTATCTTGATGAAGTCCCACAAGTTCATTTTATCTTTTGTTTCTCTTGCCTTTGGAGATGTGTCTTGGATTTTGATGTCTGTTTCCCTCCCAAATTTAGGGAAGTTTTCAGCTATAATTTGCACAAATAAACCATCTTCCCTTTTCCCCTCTATTCTTCTAGGACTTCTGTGATACAAATGTTATTATGCTTTATGGAGTCACTGAGTTCCCTAAGTCTAGTTTTTAGAATCATTCGTGATCCAGTATTTCTCCCTCTTATTTTCTGCCTCATAGTTTCCATAATTTTATCTTCTATATCACTGACTTGTTCCTCTCCTTCACCCATCCTTGTTGTCAATACATCCAGTTGGTTTGCATCTCTGGTATAGCATATTTTATTTCAGCCTGATTAGTTTATGTCCTTTATCTCTGGGTACGGATATCTCTGGTTTCTTGCATACTTTTCTCAAGCCCAGCTATCATGTTTATTATTTTTAAAAAATTCTGGTTCAAAAATATTACCTATTTCTGCCTTTTATATTAGATTCAGGGGTAGAATTTAGTGATTCATCAATTGCATACAACACCAATGCTCATTAGATCAAGTGCCCTCCGTAATGCCCATCACCTGGTTATCACTTCCCCCACCCACCTCCCCTTCAGCACCCCTCAGTTTGTTTCCTACAGTTCAGCTTCCCTTATGGTTTGTCTCCCTATCAATTTTCATCTTATTTTATTTTTCCTTTCCTTCCCTTATGTTCATCTGTTTTGTTTATAAATTCCACAAATGAGTGAAATCATATGGTATTTGTCTTTCTCTGACTGACTTTTTTCACTTTTCATAATACCCTCTAGTTCAATCCATGTCTTTACAAATGGCAAGGTTTGATTCTTTTTGATGGCTGAGTAATATTCCATTGTATATACATATACCACCTCTTCTTTATCCATTCATCTGTTGGTGAATATCTAGGATCGTTCCACATTTTGGCTATTGTGGACATTGCTGCTATAAACATTGGGGTGCATGTGCCCCTTTGAATCACTACAATTGTATCCTTTGGCTAAATACCAAGAAGTGAAATTGCTGGGTCATAGGGTAGCCTATTTTTAACTCTTGAGGAACTTCCATAGTGTTTTCCACAGTGGCTATATCAGTTTGCATTCTGACCAACAGCATAAGGGGGTTCCTTTCTCCGCATGCTCACCAACATCTATTGTTTCCTGAATTGTTGATTTTAGCCAGTCTTACCAGTGTGAAGTGGAATCTCATTTTGGTTTTCATTTGTATTTCCCTGATGCCCAGTGATGTTGAGTATTTTTTCATGTGTCTGTTGGCCAGTTGTATGTCTTCTTTGGAGGAATATCTGTTCATGTCTTCCGCCCATTTCTTGACTGGATATTTTGTTTCTGGGGTATTGAGTTTGATAAGTTCTTAGATATTTTGGATACTAGTCCTTTATCTGATGACATTTGCAAATATCTTCTCCCATTCCATAGGTTGCCTTTTATTTTTTGTTGACTGTTTATTTTGCTGTGCAAAAGGTTTTATCTTTGATGAGTTCCAATTGTTGATATTTTTACTTTTTTTTTTTTTCTCTTCCTTTGGAGCCGTGTCTAGCAAGAAGTTGCTACAGACAAGGTTAGAGAGGTTGCTGCCTGTTTTCTCGCCTATGATTTTGGTGGTTTCCTGTCTCATGTTTAGATCTTTCATCCATTTTGAGTTTATTTTTGTGTATGGTGTAAGAAAGTAGTACAATTTCATTCTTCTGAATGCGGTTGTCCAGTTTTTCCAACACAATTTTTTGAAGAGACTGTCTTTTTTTCCGTTGGATATTCTTTCCTGCTTTGTCAAAGATTATTTGAACATAGAGTGGAGGGTCCATTTCTGGGTTCTGTATTCTGTCCCTTGATCTATGTGTCTAGTTTTGTGTGATTACCATATTGTTTTGATGATTACAGCTTTGTAATACAGCTTGAAGTCTTGAATTATAATACCTCCATTTTTTGTTTTCTTTTTCAACATTCTTTTGTGTATTCTGGGTCTTTTCTGGTACTATACAAATTTTAGCATTGTTCGTTCTACCTCCATGAAAAATGTTGGTGGTATTTGGATAGGGATTTCATTGAATGTGTAGATTGCTTTGGGTAACATAGACATTTTAACAATATTTGTTCTTCCAGGGCACCTGGGTGGCTCAGTCGTTAAGCGTCTGCCTTCAGCTCAGGGCATGATCCCAGGGTTCTGGGATCGAGTTCTGCATTGGGCTCCTCCACTGGGAAGCCTGCTTCTCCCTCTCCCACTCCCCCTGCTTGTGTTCCCTCTCTCACTGGCTGTCTCTCTATATATCAAATAAATAAATAAAATCTTTAAAAAAAAAAACCCAATATTTGTTCTTCCAATCCATGAACATGGAATGGTTTCCCATTTCTTTATGTATCTCTCAATTTCATTCATAAGCATTCTACAGTTTTCAGAGTACAGATGTATTACCTCTTTAGATTTATTCCTAGCTAATCTTATGGTTTTTGGTGCAATTGTAAATGGGATTGATTCCTTGATTTCTCTTTTTTCCACCTCACTGTTAGTATACAGAAATACAACTGACTTCTCTGCATTTATTTTACATCCTGCAACTTTGCTGAATTCCTGTATCAATTCTAACAAATTTTTTGGTGGAGTCTTTTGGTTTTTCAACATAGAGTATCATGCCATCTGTGAAGAGTGAAAGTTTGAATTTTTCCTTGCTGATATGGATGCTTTTTATTTTTTATTTTGTTTTTGTTGTTGTTGTTGTTGTTGTTGTTGTTGTTGTTGTTGTCATCGTCTGATTGCTGAGGCTAGGGCTTTCAGTACTATGTTGAAAACAGTGGAGAGAATGGACATCCCAGTCATATTCCTGACCTTAGGGGAAAAGCTCTCAGTTTTTCCCATTCAGAATGATATTTGCGGTAGGTTTTTCATGTATGGCTTTTATGATATGAGGTATATTCCTTCTATCCCTACACTGTGGAGCGTTTTCATCAAGATAAGGTACAGTATTTTGTCAAATGCTTTTTCTGCATCTACTATGAGGATCATACGGTTTTTGTCCTTTCTTTTATTAATGTGGTGTATCACATTGACTTGTGGATGGTGAATCACCCTTGAAGCCCAGGAATAAATCTCACTTGGTCATGGTGAATAACTCTTTTAATGTACTGTTGAATCCTATTAGTTGTATCTTGTTGATAATTCTTGCATCCATGTTTATCAGGTATATTTGTCTATAATTCTCTTTTTTGGTGGGGTATTTTCCTGGTTTGGGGATCAAAGTAATTCAGCCTCATTGAAAGAGTTTGGAAGTTTTCCTTCCCTTTGTATTTTTTGAAATAGTTTCAGAAGAATAGTTATTATTTTTTCTTTAAATGTTTGGTCAAATTCCCCTGGGAGGCCATCAGGTGCTGGACTCCTGTTTGTTGGGAGATTATTGATTACTGATTCAATTTTTTTTTTTTTTGGCTGATTATAGGTCCGGGTCCGTTTAAGTTTTCTTTTTCTTCCTCTTTCAGTTTTGGTAGTTTATATGTTTCTAAGAATGCACCCATATCATCCAGATTGTCTAATTTGTTAGCATATAATTGCTCATACTATTCTCTTTTATTTGTTTGTATTTCTTCAGTGTTGGTTGTGATCTCTTTCATTCATGATTTTATTTTTCAATTATTATTTTATCTATTATGTGTATGTGTGTGTTACGTTAGTCACCATACAGTACTTCATTAGTTTTTGATGTAATATTCCATGATTCATTGTTTGCAGTGCTCATTGCAATACATGTTTATTTTATTCCTTTCTCTTTCTTGTTCATAAGTCTGGCTAAGGGATTATTGATCTTAGAAATCCTTCAAGGCCCAGCTCCTAGTTTTGTTGATCTGTTCTACTATTTTTTTTCATTTCTATATCATTGAGTTCTGATCTAGTCTTTATTATTTCTCTTCTCCTGCTGGATTTAGGCTTTATTTACTGTTCTTTTACCAGTTCCTTGAAGTGTAAGGTTAGTTGTGTATTTGAGACATTTCTTGTTTCTTGAGAAAGGCCTATATTGCTATATACTTCCCTCAGAGGACCACATTTGCTTCATCCCAAGAGTTTGGAATGTCGTGTTTTCATTTTCATATGCTTCCATGTATTTCTTTTATTCCACCTTAATTTCTTGGTTGACCCATTCATTCTTTATTAAGATGCTCTTTAACCTCCTTGTATTTGTGTTCCTTCCAAATTTGTCTTGTGGTTGACTTCAAGTTTCTAAGCATAGTGGTCTGAAAATATGCATGGTATAATCTCAGTCTTTTGGTACCAGTTGGGACCTGATTTGTGACCCAGTATGTGATATTTTTTGAAGAATGTTCCATGTGCACTCAAAAAGAATGTGTATTCTGCTGCTTCAGGATGAAATGCTCTTAATATATCTGTTAAATCCATCTGGTCTAGTGTGTCATTCAAAGCCCTTATTTCCTTGTTGATCTTCTGCTTAGATGATCTGCCCATTGCTGTGAGTAGGGTATTAAGAGCCCCTACTTTTACTGTATTATTACCAATGAGTTTCTTTAATTTTGTTATTAATTGATTTATATATTTGGCTGCTCCCATTGTAGGGGCATAAATATTTACAATTGTTAGATCTTCTTCTTGGATAGACCCTTTCCTTATGATACAGTGTCCTTCTTCATCTCTTATTACTGCCTTTGGTTTAAAACCTAATTTTTCTGAAATAAGGATTGCTACTCTAGCTTTTTTTTATGTCCATTATCATGGTAAATAGTTCTCCATCCCCTCACTTTCAATCTGGAGGTATCTTTGGGTCTAAAATGAGTCTCTTGTAGTCAGCATATCAGTGGGTCGTCTTCTTCTTCTTCTTCTTCTTCTTCTTCTTCTTCTTCTTCTTCTTCTTTCTTCTTTCTCCTTCTTCTTCTTTTATCCAATCCAATACCATATGTCTTTGATTGGAGTATTGAGTCCATTTACTTTCAGAGTAATTGTTGAAAGATATGAATTTAGTGTCTTTGTATTACCTTTAAGGTTGCTGTTTCTGTAGATTCTCTCTGTTCCTTTCTGATCTTTGTTACTTTTGGCTCTCTCTTTACTCAAAGGCTCCCCTTTAATATTTCTTGCAAGGCTGCTTAAGTATTCAGAATTTCCTTTAGCTTCTGTTTGTCCTGGAAACTCTTTACCTGTCCTTACAGAAGTTCACAGTTATAATTTGTTCAAATAAACCTTCTGACCCTCTCTCCTTCTCTTCATCTTCTGGGACCCCTATTATCTGGATAGTAGTTTGCTTTATGGAATCTCTGAGTTCTCTAAGTCTCCTTTTGTGATCCAGTATTTGTCTTTCTCTCTTCTTTTCAGCTTCCATATTTTCCATCATCTTATCTTCTATATCACTGACTCTCTCTTCTGCCTCATTTATCCTTGCTGTTAAAGCCTCCATTTGTGACTGCATCTCAGTAATAGCGTTTTTAATTTCAGTCTGAATAGATTTTAGTTCTTTTATTTCTACTGCAAGGGATTCTCTAGTATCTTATATGCTTTTTTCAAGCCCAGCTAGTATATTAACGATCATTGTTTTAAATTCTAGATCAGATATCTTCCTTGTATGTGTATTGATTAAATCCCTGGCAGTCAGCACTACCTCCTGTTCTTTATTTTGGGGTGAATTTCTTCATCTCATTATTTTATCCAGAAAAAAATAGAAGAAAAAGAAAAGACAACAATAACAACAAGAAAAAAACAGAGAAAAACAACAAAACAGAAACAAAAACAACAAAACAAAATAAGAAAGAATCAAATAGGAAATAAAATGGAAGAATACAAAAAACTAGATCCTTTTTGGTCTGCTTGTTAAAAGAAACTAGATCCCAAAATAGGAAAGGAAGAAAAACTTACATATACACAAAAATAAAATATAATGAAAGGAAACAAAAATAATCGATATATATAAAACATATATAAAATAAAAATTTAAAAAACAGTAAAAAAATAATTGAAAGAATAATAGCTGAAAATAATACTGAAAGGCTAAATAATTTAAAGAAACCCATAAATGCTATATTCTGTTTTCCCCAAGAGCTGCAGTTTTGTAGTTCTCTATTACTGTAAACTCTGTGCTAGCCAGTTGTTCCTGGTGGTCTTCTGGCGAAGGCACCTATTGAACTGATTCTCAAGTGCCCTTCCAGTTGTGGAAATGTGCCTCCTTTGCCAGGGATCTGGGCTCAGTGTAAGCGGGTTCACATTTCGCTATATGGTGTTGTTTTGCTCCCTGAAGTCTTTCAGCACCAATGGGAAGGATTAAAATGGCATCACTCCACTCTCTAGCCCTGGAGCTGAAGATTCATGCCACTCTCCAGTGAGCCTTTACAGAGAAGGAGTCAATCATTCTTGTCTCCCTGGTTTCTTTCTGAACTCAGTGTTCACCCAGCCTGTTACTGAGTGTTTTTCTCTGAGGCATGCAACTGAGTTTCAAGACTACAATTTTTACAGACTTCTGTAGCACAGACCATGCTGTTCCTCCCAGTGGAGTGGGGGATCATGCCACACCTCTGCCTTTTGCTGGGCCTCTGCCAGGAGAGCATTGGCATGACTGTGCAAGTTTGCAGTTTATGGCAACACAGCACAGACAGCTGGCACCTTAGACTTGCTCTTTTCAACTGGCTTTCCCACTCATGCCTGGGAAATCTGCCAAACCCAGGCACCCCTGTTCTTGTGACCCCAGGAATCCTAAGACTGTGTTGTCCCACCTGGGATTCTGCTCTGCTTTGCCACGTGAGCACCTTTAATCCAGCGATGTCCTTCATTGTAGCAGACTTTTGAAAGTTCTGATTTTGTGCTCCGCTGCTTATCATACTTTGTGGTAGCCTCCTTAAGCTGGCTCCCTCTCCTCTGCCATATCCTCAGATTTATCACCCTGGATTCATATCTCTGCACTTCCTACCTTCCAAAAAGTGGTCACTTTTCTGTTAGTAGAATTGCAACATTTCTTTTTTCAGATTTCTGATTGATTTCACAGGTGTTCAGAATGAGTTGATAACTATCTAACTGAATTCCAGGGTCCAGACAAATTTAGGGTCCCCTACCCCTCCACCATATTAACTCCTCCCCCACTACTTATATTTGTTTTGATTAGATCTCTGGCCATGATCTATTCCTGTTCTCTTTGGGAATGAATTTCTCTATCTTGCTTAGACCTCTGTTTACTGAGTGTTAGGAAAATCTGTTATGTTTCCTGCTCTTGAGAGTAATGGCTATATTAAGAAGAGGTCATATGCTGTCTAGAGCATGGTGCTTTAGGAAGATTTTTTGGTGTATTCTGTGTGCACTCCACTCTTGTGTTTTGGCTGCCCTTTTCTTCTGATCAGTCCTCTGCAGAGTTTCTTCTTGCTTGCAGTGTAGAGTGTTTGGACCTGGTCCAGTGTGTGGCAACTTTTAACTAAGTGTGTTTTGGGGTGCTTATTAGAAAAGGCTAGATTGTATTTCCTCTAGAACTGAAGCTTTGCAACACTCTATGATCAGTAGACTTGGTGCATGCAGGGATGTTGTGTTGGTCTTCTGGGGCAGGGGCCTCCTGAGCTGATTCTCAGGCTACTTGCCCTTGTATAGATGTACCTGCTGGGTGCAGTAATGTGGGGCTTCATGTAAGCTGTTCCAGCCTCCACTGGGAGCACTGTGTTGCTCACTGAAGCCTGTCCCTTCTGATGGGCAGGAGGGGATGGTGTCACCCCACTCTCTCATTCCCAGAAAAGGGAGTTTGCACCTGGTGCTGTTCAGGAAGCCCTCACAGAAGACTGAACAATCTCCTCTCTTGTGTCCCCTCTTGTGCCTTCACTCTGTCTGTTTCTGAGCCATCTGTCTACATGGCAGCACTGTACTCCTGTGTCTATCTCAGGCATGTGACTGGGTTTCACAGCTCCAAATTTTAGTGACCTGACACAGGCCAGACCTGCACTGATCATCTGGGGGAAGGTCTCATCATGCTGTGGCTACTGCTGTTTTGTCCTAGAAAGGCAGTCATCCAACCATGTGGGGCTAGGAGTTTATAATAAAGGATAGCCAAAAGCTGGCTTCCAGGTCAGCTGCCTTAAGCAGTTGCCTCTGTTGCTATGCTAATTAATGGGGCTGCACAATAGTGCCTGCCTTCTCTTTTGTCCCCTGAGAGGCAGTGCCACCTCTCCCAAATGGACTCCAAGAAGGGGAACTGTTTCTCCCCAGGCAACCCAGGGGATCCTCAGAGAATGCTATCTGCTCCTGGGCCTCTGCCTTCCTTCCCCACAGGAGCACTGCTAAGCCCACCAGGCACAACCCTGTGGATGGTACAGATTTCTAAAACTTTAGACTTTGAGTTCCCCTGCTTATAAAAACTTGTGGTAGTCAGCCCCTCTCCTTTTCCCAGCCAATGCTTTTGGGGAAGAGTTTTTCCTGTTCAGTCCCCTGCACGCTGCTTTCACTCTCTCTCTCTCTCTCTCTCTCTCTCTCTCTCTCTCTCTCTCCTCTGTGAACAAGGGTTCCTTGCCTCTGAAGCACCTTCAGTTCTTTCCTCCCCCAAATCAACTCTTCGCATCTCCTACCTTCCACAGTGTGGACACTTCTCTGCCTCTAGATGTGCCATTTGTTCTCAGTACTCAGATTTCTTCTTGGGTGTTCAGAATGACTTGATGTTTATCTGGCTGTGTTTGAGGGACAAGGCAAGTATAGGGTCCTCCCACTACTCGGCCATCTGGAGACTATGTAGTTGTCTTTTAAATCAGATAGAAGAAAAGGAGTTACAAACAAAAATCATTTATACTCTCTTTGTATTTACTTATGTAGTTATCTTTACTGATGCTTTATTTCTTCATTTTGATTCAAATTACTACCTAGTGTTCTTTTATTTGAGTTTGAAGAATTCTTTTTAGGATTCCTTATAGGACAAATCTGCTGGTGACAAACTTCCAGTTATTGTTTGTCTTGTAATACTTTAATTTCACCTTTGTTTTTGAAGGGCAGTTTTGTTAAATATAGAATTCTTTTTTTAAAAGATTTTTTATTTATTTATGTGACAGAGAGACAGCCAGCAAGAGAGGGAACACAGCAGGAGAGTGGGAGAGGAAGAAGCAGGCTCCCAGCAGAGGTGCCCGATGTGGGACTCGATCCCGGAATGCCGGGATCACGCCCTGAGCTGAAGGCAGATGCCCAATGACTGTGCTACCCAGGCGCCCCTAAATATTGAATTCTTGATTGATGAGATGTTTGTTTCAGAACTTTGAATGTCATCTCAGTGTGTCATGGCTTCCGTTATTTCCAATAAGAAATCAGCTATAGATCTTTTTTTTTTTCTTTCAAGATTTTATTTATATTCAAGTTAGTTCACATATAGTGTAATATTAGTTTCAGGGGTAGAGTTTTAGTGACTCATCAGTTGCATATAACACCCAGTGCTCATTACATCAAGTGCCCTCCCTAATGCCCAATTACCCCATCTCCCCATCTACCTCCCCTCCAGCAACCCTCAGTTTGTTACCTATTGTTAAGAGTCTCTTATGATTTGCTTCACTCACTGTCTTTATCTTATTTTTTCATTCCCTTCCCCTATGTTCATCTGTTTCGTTTCTTAAATTCCACATATGAGTGAAATCATATGGTATTTTTCTCTGACTGACATTTTACTTAGCATAAAACCCTCTAGTTCCATCCACATCATCACAAATGGCAATATTTGATTATTTTTGATGGCTCAGTAATATTCCAGCGTGTGTGTGTTTGCGTGTGTGTGTGTGTGTGTGTGTGTGTGTGTGTGTGTGTGTGTGTGTGTTTATACCACTCTTCTTTTTCCATTCCTCAGCTGATGAACATTTGGGCTCTTTCCATGTTTTGGCTAGTGTAGATAGTACTGCTATAAACATTGAGGTTCATATGCCTCTTCAAATCACTATTTTCTTTACCTCTTAGATAACTGCATGGTAGTGCAAATCCTGGGTCATAAGATAGTTCTATTTTCAACTTTTTGAAGAACATCCTTACTGTTTTCCATAGTGAGAAATCAGTCATAAATCTTATTGAGAATCTCTTATACATGATGACTTGCTTCTCTTTTGCTTTCAATATTCTTTAATGGCTTTGGCTTTTAATTATGTGTCTAGGTGTCTATTTTTTTAAAAAAAATTCCTACTTGGGGTTCATTGAGCTTCTCATATTTGTAGAATAATGCTTTTCATCAAGTTGGGATTTTTTTTACATTATTTAAAAATAATATTCTGTCGTTTTCCATCCTGTATTTCTAGGACTTTCATTATGTGTACATTGGTACACTTAATGGTGTACACAGGTCTCTGAGGTACTACTCATTTTTCCTCATCCTTTTTCTTTTCTGTTTTTGTGGCTAATTTCAATTGTCATCTTTTCGAGTTTACTGATTCTTTCTTTTGCCACTTTAATCAGCTCTAGTAAATTTTTCTCCCCCTCATGATTTTTTTTTCTTTTTGATGATTTTACCTTTCAACTCCAGTATTTCTAGATAGTTCCTCTTTTATAATGTATGTCTTTTTATTGATATTCTCTTTTTGGTTTGAATCAGTTTCATTATTTTCAGTTCTTTATGCATGGTTTCGTTTAGTTTTTTTAAAACATATTTATAATTATTTAAAATCTTTGTTTAGTAAGTCTAATACGTGTGTTTCCTCAGAAACAGTTTATGTTTATTGATTTATTTTACCTGTTTATGAGCTTTCTAGTTTCTTCGAATGTCACATATTTTTTTGTTGAAAACTGGAGTTTTTAAATAATATAATGTGACAATTATGGAAGTCTGATTCTCATTCTTTTTCCAGGGCTTATTGTTGACATTGTTTGTTGTGCTAGTTGCTGTTTGTTTAGTGACTTTTTTGAATTAATCCAGTATAGTTTTTGTCTTCTTTGTCATAGATGGCCACTGAAGTCTCTACTATGTTAGCTTAGTGGTCAGCTCATGATTGAATAGAGATTTCCTTAAATACCTAAATAAATCTCCCAATCTTTTCTAAAGGGCTCTGTTACCTGTTGAAATATGTCTTTAGCACTCACCCAGGCAGCTTTTGACTGTGCTATAACCTTTACTCCCTGCTTACATGGAGTCTCAAGGCTAGCCGGAGGTAAAAGCTTATAACCTCATGTCTTTCCTGAACATTCACACAGCACTATGCTTGACAGTGACCTTTTAGATTCTTAGGAATGTGTCAGAGATTTTCAAATCTCCTATTGACATTACGTTCTTCAGTGTTTTTTTTTTTTTAATTTTTGGTCAGTCTCTTGTTTTCCTCAACTGTTATCCATTGTCTCAGGCAGTTGTGTGACACATATACCCCTCTCCCAAGGGAGTGTTTTAATACTGGGTAACCAATAAAAACAAGCATTTTGAGTCAAGAAACCACTGCACAGATCAAATAATGACAGTTGTTTGGGAATTAACCTGTTCTTACTCAAAGCTACTATTGGCCTGGGGAGGAGTAATGAGGTTAGGAAAAATTCAAATGGCACAAAATTGCCATTATTAACAATATTGAGGGTTTTTTCCTAAAAATGTTCCCTGGGTTGATGCAAACCTTTGGCTATTTTTTTTTAATTTTGGAAAAAATGTTGATTTCAAAAAATTTTGTCTGTTATTATATTGCTTTTGTGAAGAAATAAATATCCAGAGGTCATAACTCTACCATTCCCATTGACATCACCCACAGCTACCTTCTTTGTAATACTTTCTATGTCCCTCTCAAGAAAATTAATAGCTAAATTTCAGAAGTTAGTAAAAACAAAATATCTTTCCAATTCATACTGAAAGACCTTCTGGACTTTAGCTACACATTCCTTGGGGGTCTATGAACCCTGGTTTAAGAATCCTACCTTAAAATGATGGGAAGAATGAACAGGTAACACTGAACTTTCCAGCATCAAAAGAAAAGTGTTGAAAGAGGTCCAGGTATGGACCTGACCTGACCCTTACTTACTTCCTATAGTTGGCTTTCTTGCTTACTTACTAATTTCTCCAGGGTATTCAGTTGTTCACTCAACGGTTCCAGGACCCTTGACTGGTCTCCCTTCTCCTTGCAGACTCCTCAAATCCACTCAAGACTAAGACTGAAATACCTACAACTGAAGCACCTACAACCATGCAGTCTCCCTTGGAAGGTGAGTTTCACTATGGTTTGGGTGAAATGGAGTCCTGAAATGATGCCATGTAAGCCAAAGGAGAAGACTCCATGCCTTTATATGGGTAATAAGAGGTCATTTGGGTCATCAGAGAAAACATGGCAATAACAGAATGGAAAAAAAAGAAAGGTAATGATTAAAAAGTTGTGAAAAAGTGGAATCATAAATATGCGTACTCTTCTTTGTGAACACTTCTGAGGCAAAAGAGAGAGTTAGAATGCTCATGTGGGAGAAGAGAAAGCTCTGACTTCTGTTTTGCTCCAAATCTGACTTTCTGTGGGAGTTTGGATATGTTTCACCACCCCCTATATGGACGTCTTCCTGCCACTAACAATATGAAACTAAGATACCTCATCTCAGTACTAATGATCAAAACATAGCCAGGGATTCTGGAAAGCTCAGCATCAATGCCCAATGAAGGTACCCAAACTTTTCAGTCACCCTCTACTTCATAGTTCCTGGCTGGAAGAGAGGCCTCTGAACCTAATACTTTGTTTTTATAGCAATATCTACAGTGAACCCAATTTGGAACTGGACCACAGAAGTGGATGGCTACCTTGGGAAGACAAGTGCTGAGCCAGGTAAGGAAAAGTCAGGATTTCTAGCCTTCCTTCTTGGCTCTGAACTTTGCAACTGAAACTTTCCACAATGCACACTGTTCTCTGGCATTTAATTCTTCAAAACATTGTCACACAATGGTAAAAGACCCTGGAGATGAGCGGGGTGGGTGGTATGGAGCGGGAGAGATACAAATCAGTAATGAGCAAAGTCAGAGTGGTGTTAAGTGGTAGATGTGTTCTTAGCTGGTTCTCTGTAGTCATAGTAATACACCTCCCAAACATTCTAAGCAAGAGTAATAATGGGACCATGACCTCAGACAACTCTCCTAGGGAGATGGGCATTGGACTATGTAAAAGTAATTTCAGGGCCTCATTACTTGAGCTCTTAACCAGGGCTCACCAAGCAGCTTTCAACTGATTTCTGATTTCTCCAAAGTTTCAAGGATCCCTAAGTCATGATCTCAGAGATCCAAACCCCAAAGAGAAGCTTTTTTGTGTTTCAACTGGAACTTTAGTCAGCTGGTATGCACTGATATGACTGCATTGATTGTTAAAATAATGAAAAAATATTGTAGTAGTTGATAACTAGGTGCTTTCCTTAATCACTGAGCAACCTATTATCACCTGAGCCACTCTGCCTTATCCCTTAGAACTCTCCAGACTACACATGGTCCTGCAACAAAAGTGTTGAAACCTAGTATAAGAGGGACTTCTGAGACTCCAGGTTTACAGTAATCAACTGTTTCAATTAGTTGATGCTAAATAGTGATGACTATCATGACTGGCTTCATCCTCTGTGTATCATTAATGGTGGATTTCTTAATTATTTTATTTAAAAAAATTGGGGGGAGGAGATAGGACCTTTTTTATTTATTTTTTATTATGTTCAATAATGGTTGATTTCTTAATGCCCATGTACTTCTCTCCTCCTCTTTGCACAGCTTTTTTTCTTTAGGCATAGCTCAAACCTGTTTTGTGGGTTACTTTTGCATTGCCAGCTTTGACTTAAAGTCTTCCATAATTCCATGCCTTTTGCAGGACAACATTCAATGAGACAAGAGAGATTAGAAGATAAATTTTGGAGAGTTGGTTTGAGAAAATGAGAATATAACCCAGGGGGCACAGAAATTATCAGATATTGGGTGTGTGCCCTACATCCTGCATCAGTTTTTGTTTTGTTTTGTTTTGTTTACTACTTTGCTCCCTCTAAGGGGGATCCTTCCTTTAATCTCCATCAGTTTATAATGTGGGTTCTCTCATTCCATCCTAAAGCAGCAGAATATACATTCTTTTCAAATGCACATGGGACAATCTCTAGAATAGATCACATACTAGGTCTCAAATGGGGCCTCAGCAGGTACACAAAGATTGAGATCATACAGGAATATTTTCTGACCACAACATTTTGAAACTTGAAGTCAATCACATGAAAAAAAATTGGAAAAAGTCACAACTACATGGATGTTAAACAACATGCTACTAAACAATGAATAGGTTGACCAGGAAATCAAAGAAGAAACATAGCTTGGGTTCTCTCAGTTCCATCCATAGTTCTGAGGACCACAAATACCAGATTTTTAAAATTTATTTTTTAAATTCAAGTATAATTAACACACAGTGATATAGTAGTTTCAGGTGTATAATGTAATGATTCAACAATTCTATACATTGCTCAGCACTCACCATGATATGTGTACTCTTAATCCCCTTCATTTATTTCGCCTATCCCCTCACCCACCTCCCTGATGGCAATCACCAGTTTGTTTTCTGTATTTTAAGAGTCCGTTTGCTGTTGTTGTTGTTGTTTGTTTGTTTCTTGTTTTCTTTGTTCATTTGCTTTGTTTTTTAAATTTCACTTATGAGTAAAGTCATATGGTATTCGTCTTTCTCTGCCTGACTTATTTCACTTAGCGTGTTACCTTCTAGATCTACCCATATTTTTGCAAATGACAAAGTTTTATTTTTTTTTTGACTGAGTAATATTCCAGACTTCTAAGACAAAGTATTTTAGGGTCTGGTAAAAATAAAATCAGTTGCAGCAACAAATCCTAAGGGCAATGGAATTCCTACCCCTCTCTATCCCCCAATCTCACCCCCTAGATTCAGAATATTGTAGCTACAAGTGCATTAGACATTAAACAATCTTTTCATTGAACTTATGGGAAAACTAAAGCTTACTCAATAATTTGAGTAGTCATTGTATTTATTTTCCCCCGATAGTTACAAAAATTAGTGCCTCAAACTTAGTGCCTTAAAATAACACAAATGTATTATCATACACTCCTGGAGATCATACATCTGACACATTAGGCTAAGATCAAGGTATTATTCTCAGGGCTGTGTTTTTTTCTGGAGGCTCTGGGGAAGAATCAGTTTCCTTGTTTATTTCCAGCTTCTGGGAACTACTCACATTCCTTGGCTCTTGGCCCCCTTCCACCATTTTCAAAACTAGCAATGTAGCATCCTCATGTCTCTCTCTGACTCTGATCATCATTGCTTCCCTCTTCCACTTTTAAATGACCTTCTTGATTACATTGACCCTGACCAGGTAATCAAGATAATCTCCTCAACTCATGTTAGCTAATTAGCAACCTTAATTATATCTGCAACCTTAATTCCTAATTATAATTTAAACTAAAATACTCACATATCCGGGGGATTTGGATGTGAACACCTTTGGATAACCATTATTCTGCCTACCACAGTAATACAAGAAGTAAATAACAGATCCAGGACTGGAAGTCCAGTCCAGTGGTTTCCTTCAGTTTGTAGGCATAATTGGGATAGTTAACTCCGGAGATTAAGTGGAAATATGTTTTGAAGAAAAGGAAATCTGAGCACTTGACCAGAGAATGTGAAGAAAAGAAATCCTTTAAAAATTTTTTAAAATTTAAATTCAATTTAGTTAACATATAGTGTATGATTAGTTTCAGGGATAGGATTCAGTGATTCATCAGTTGCATATAACACTCAGTGTTCATTAACATAAAGTGTCCTCCTGAATGCCCATCACCCAATTACACCATCCCCCCACTCACTTCCCCTCCAGCAACCCTCAGTTTGCTTTCTAGAGCTAAGAATCTCTTATGGTTTCCTCCATCTCTGTGTTTATCTAATTTTCCCTTATCTCACCACATACTCACCTGTTTTTTTTTAATTTTTATTATGTTATCTTAGTCACCATGCAGTACACCAATAGCTTTTTATGTAGTGTTCCATGATTCATTGTTTGCATATAACACCCAGCGCTTCATGCAATACATGCCCTCCTTAATACCCATCACCAGGATAGCCTACCCCCCCAACAACCTCCCATCTGAAGCCCTCAGTTTGTTTCCCAGACTCCATAGTCTTTCATGGTTCATTCCCCCCTTCTGTATACACCCCCTTCATTCTTCCCTTCCTTCTACAATCGATCTCCCTGCTATTCTGTATGTTCCACAAATGAGTGAAACCATATAATTGTCTTTCTCTGCTTGACTTATTTCACTCAGCATAATCTCCTCCAGTCCCATCCATGCTGCTGCAAATGTTGGGTAATTGTTCTTTCTGATGGCTTAGTAATATCCCATTGTATATATGGACCACATTTTCTTTATCCATTCGTCTGTCAAAGGGCATCTAGGCTCCTTCTAGAGTTTAGCTATTGTGGACAATGCTACTAGAAACATTAGGCTGCATATGGACCTTCTCTTCACTACGTCTGTATCTTTGGGGGTAAATACCCAGTAGTGCAATTGCTGGGTCATAGGATAGCTCAATTTTTAACATTTTGAAGGACCTCCACACTGTTTTCCAAAGTGGCTGTACCAACATGCATTCCCACCAACAGTCTAAAAGGGTTCCCCTTTCTCCACATCCTCTCCAACATTTGTTGTTTCTTGCCTTGTCCATTTTTGCCATTCTAACTGGCATAAGGTGGTATCACAATGTGGTTTTGATTTGCATTTCCCTGACGGCTAATGATGTGGAACACTTTTTCCTGTGTCTGTTAGCCATTTGTATGTCTTCATTGGAAAAGTGCTCATATCTTCTGCCCATTTTTTGATTTGGTTATTTGTTTCTCATGTATTGAGTTTGAGAAGTTTTTTTATGCATCTTGGATACCAGCCTTTTATCTGTAGTGTCATTGGCAAATATCTTCTCCCATTCCGTGAGTTGCCTCTTTTTTGATGACTGTTTCTTTTGCTTTGCAGAAACTCTTTATCTTGATGAAGTCCCACAACTTCATTTTTTCTTTTGTTTCTCTTGCCTTTGGAGACATGTCATGAAAGAAGTTACTGTGGCCAATGTCAAAGAGGTTACAGCCTATGTTTTCTATGATTTTGATGGATTCCTGTGTTACACTGAGGTCTTTCATCCATTTGGAGTTTATCTTTGTGTATGGTGTGAGAGAGTGATCAGGTTTCATTCTTTTGCATGTAGCTGTCCTCTTTTTCCAGCACCATTTATTGAAGAGACTTTTTTCCACTGGATTTTTTTTCCTGCTTCATCAAAGATTAGTTGACCATAGAGCCAGGGGTCCATTTCTGGAGTCTGTATTCTGTTCCATTGGTCTATGTGTCTGTTTTTGTGCCAGTACCATGCTGTCTTGGTGATCACAGCTATGTAATATAGATTGAAATCAGGCAACGTGATGCCCCCAGCTTTGTTTTTCCTTTTCAACATTTCCTTGGCTGATTCGGGGTCCTTTCTGGTTCCACTCACATTTTAGGCTTGTTTGTTCCAGATCTTTGAAAAATGTCATTGGTATTTTGATCAGGATGGCATTGAAAGTGTAGATTGCTCTGGGTAGCATAGACATTTTAACTATGTTTATTCTTCCGATCCATGAGCATGGAATGTTTTTCCATCTTTTTGTGTCTTCTTCAAAGTCCTTCAACAGTGATCTGTAGTTTCTAGAATATAGATCCTTTACCCCTCTGGTTAAGTTATTTCTGAGATATCATATGATTTTTGCTGCTATTGTAAATGGAATCAATTCTTTAATTTCTCTTTCAGTTTCATTGTTTGTGTATAGAAATGCAACTGATTTCTGAACACTGATTTTGTATCCTGCCACATTACTGAATTGTTCTATGAGTTCTAGTAATTTGGGGGTGGAGTCTTTTGGATTTTCCATATAGAGTATCATGTCATCTGTGAGGAGAGACAGTTTGACTTCTTCTTTGCCAATTTGAATACCCTTTATTCCTTTTTGTTGTCTGATTGCTGTTGCAAGGACTTCTAGTAACTATGTTGAACAATAATGGCTAGACTGGGCATCCTTGTCGTGATCCTAATCTTAAGGAACGACTTTGAGCTTTTCCCCCATTGAGAATAATATTTGTTGTAGGCTATTTATAGATGGTTCTTATAAATTGAGGAATGTGCCCTCTATCCCTACACTCTGAAGGGTTTTAATCAGGAAAGGATGCTGTACATTGTCAAATGCTTTTTCTGCATCAATTGAAAGAATCATATGGTTCTTGACTCTTTTCTTGTTGATGTGATCTAAAACACTGATCAATTTGCAAATGTTGAACCATGCTTGTATCCCAGGGATGAATCCCACTTGGTCATGATGGAGAAACCTTTTAATGCACTGTTGGATCCTATTAGCTAGGATCTTGTTGAGAATTTTGGCATCCATATTCATCATGGATATCGGTCTGTAATTCTCCTTTTTGATGGGGTCTTTGCCTGGTTTGGGATTAAGGTAATACTGGCCTCATCGAATGAGTTTGGTAGTTTTCCTTCTGTTTCTATTTTTTGAAACAGCTGCAGGAGAATGGGTATTATTTCTTCTTTGAATGTGTGGTAGAATTCCCCAGGGAATTCATCAGGCCCTGGACTCTTGTTTTTTGGGAGGTTTTTGATCACTAATTCTATCTCTTCACAACTAATTGGTCTGTTTATATAATCAATTTCTTCCTGTTTCAGTCTTCATAGTTTATAGGTTTCCAGGAAGGCATCCATTTCTTCCACGTTGTTTAATTTATTGGCATATAGTTGTTGAAAATAATTTCTAATGATTGTTTCTGTTCCCTTGGGTTTAGTCTTGATCTCTCCCCTTATATTCATAATATTATTTTTTGGGGTCCTTTCTCTATTCTTTTGAATAAGTCTGGCCAGTGGATTATCAATCTTATTTATTTTTTCAAGGAACCAGCTTCTAGTTTTGTTGATCTGCTCTACTGTGCTCCTGGTTTCTAATTCATTGATTTCTGCTCTAATCTTAATCAATTGCCTTTTTGTGTGTGGGTTAGGCCTGTTCTTCTGTTCCAGATCCAGCTTCTTGAGGTAGGAATATAAGGACTGCATTTTAGATTTTTCTATTCTTTTGAGTGAGGCTTGGATGTCTACGTATTTTCCCCTTAGGACCACCTTTGCAGTGTCCCATAGGTTTTGGACCATTGTGTCTTCATTCTCGTTGGTCTCCATAAATTGTTTAATTTTTTTAATTTCCTGGTTTACCTAATCATTTAGCAGAATGGTTCTTATTTTTCAAGTGTTTGAGTTTTTTCCAAATTTTTCCTTGTGATTGAGTTCCAATTTCAAAGCATTGTGGTCTGAGAATATGCAGGGAATAATCTCAGTCTTTTGGCATTGGTTGAGACCTGTTTTGTGACCCAGGATATGGTCTCTTCTGGAGAAAGTTCCATGCACATTCGAAAAGAATCAGTATTCTGTTGTTGTGGGGTGTAGTGTTCTGTATATATCTATGAAGTCCATCTGGTCTAGTATGGCATTCAAAGCTCTTGTTTCTTTGTTGATTTTCTGCTTAGGTGATCTGTCTATTTCTGAGAGTGGAGTGTTGAGGTCTCCTACTAATAACGTATTATTATCTATATGTCTCTTCATTCTGGTTAAGAGTGGCTTGTGTATCTAGCTGCTCCCCTCTTGGGGGCATAGATATTTATAATTGTCATATCCACTTTTTGGATACATCCTTTAGAATGATATAGTGTCCTTCTGTATCTCTAACTGCAGTCTTTTGTTTAAAATCTAATCTGTGTGATATGAGAATTGATACCTCAGCTTTCTTTTGTGGTCCCTTGGCATGAAAAATGGTTCTCCATCCCTTCACATTCAGTCTGGATGTATCTTTAGGTTCAAAATGAGTCTCTTACAAACAGCATATGGATGGGCCATGTCTTTTTATCCAATCTGCAACCCTGTGGCATTTATGGGAGCCTTTAGGCCATTCACATTGAGAGTAATTATTGAGAGAGATGATTTTAATGATGTCATATTGCCTGTGAAGTTCTTGTTTCTATAGATTGTAAATTTCTGTTCTGTATCACTCTTGGGGTCTTTTTACTTTTATAGAGCCCCCCCCTTAATAGTTCTTGTAGGGCTGGCTTGGTGGTCACATATTCTTTCAGTTTCTGCCAGTCTTGGAAGGTCCTGTCTCTCCATGCATTCTGGATGACAGCCTTGCTGGATAAAGGATTCTTGGCTGCATGCTTTTCTCACTTAGTGCTCTGAATATTTCTTGTCCGCTTTTTCTGCCTTGCCAGGTCTCTGCAGACAGGTCTGATGTTATGCTGATGTTCCTCCTTCGGTAGGTGAGGATTCTCTTCCCCTTGGCCGCTTTCAAGACTATATCATTGGATCTAAGATTTGCAAATTGTACTATTATGTGACTTGGGGTTGGTCTGTTCTCATTGATCTTGGAAGGGGTCCTCGTTCCCTCTTGGACACGAGTGTTTCCTTCCATCCCCAGATTAGGGATGGAAGCTACAATTTTTCTACAGCTACAATTTTTTCAAATATCTCTTCTAGACCATTCTCTTTCTCCACCCCCTTGGGGATGCTGATGATTCTGACATTGGAACGTTTCATTGAGTCAGTAATCTCCTGCAAGCTACATTCTTGAGATTGGATTTTTTTCCCATTTTTTTCTTCTTTTCTATCATCCTATCTTCCAACTCACTAATTCGTTCTTCTGTCTCATTTACCCTGGCCATCAGAACATCCAGTTTAGACTGCATTTGATTCATAGCATTTTTAATTTCTCCCAGATTTGCTCTCCTTTCTGCCCTTAGAAATTCTATGTTCTCATTAACATTTCTGTTAATATTTTTTTTCAAGCCTCTACATCATCTTGACCATTGTTACTCTGAACTCCATTTCTGACAATTTATTTATATCCATATCCATTAGTTCTGTGGCAGAGGCCACAGTCTCTGTTTCTTACATTTGTTGGGGATTCCTCCTCCTTGTCATTCTGATTAGGAGTGGTTGCAAGGATGTACAGAGCCCAAATTACTGACCAGGACCCAGGCAAGGTGCACTTGTTTTATACCGACCTTAGGGATGTGGGCTTCTTGATTTTCAGCCTGCTGTCTGGGGGAGGGGTCTGCCACACTGATACTCAGGCAACCCTCTTTGGGTAGAGTTGCCCTGTGCCCTGTGAGAAGGGTGGGGATGTGCAGATGGCAAGATTTCATTCTTTTTGATGGCTGGGTAGCATTCCATTGTATATAAATACCACATCTTCGGTATCCATTCACCTGTTAATGGTTGTCTGAGCTCTTTCCCCATTTCGGCTATTATGGACATTGCTGCTTTAAGCATTAGGAGACATGTGCCCCTTTGAATCACTATGTTTGTAACTTTTGGGTAAATACCCAGAAGTGCAATTGTGGTCATAAGGTAGTTCTATCTTTAACTTTTTGAGGAACCTCCATGATGTTTTCCAGAGTGGTTGCACCAGTTTGCATTCCCACAGTGTAAAGTGGTTCCCCAAGTGAAAAAATGTTTTGGCTAGAAGTAATTGGCCAGAATATCAATAAGGTAGCATTTTCGTGAAGTGGGAAGTCAAGGTACTACTTTCTCTTAAGAGTAGGTGAAAGTCTCTAGTCTTGGCCCAATGGAAAGCATGGAGGACCAGTTCAAATGCCTAGGCCAATCAGCCATCAATTAGTGGGTTTGGAAGAATGTGAATATACATAGAGTTTCTAGCCTCTTTCCAGTCTTTCTCATAGGTCTGGGGTCTTGTTTGCCTCTCTGGCTAGCTAATAAAGCTAGGAGAAAATTAAAAATGGAAAGAAAAGGAGTTATGGGCTAGTCTGGGCTGATCCTTGGAATCTCTGTTTCTGAACTCATTTTCAACCATATACCTCTTGGTCTCGTTTCTCCTCCTAGGAAAGGGCCTCCCTGTCTTTTCCATTATTCTCATCATTTCCTTGTGCTGTATGGTGGTCTTCATCATGGCTTATGTTATACTCTGCCGGAAGACATCCCAACAAGGTGAGTGATGAGTATGACTGAGTGACTTTGCTCATTAATTCATTCTGAAAATATAGTTAAACATAAATTCTGTATCAGCCACTGTGTAGGCACTTCAAAGGGCTCCCAGCGTAGTTTGGGATTGAGGGTAGGGATGCATGGAGACAGATATACAAGCCAACAAGACAATAAGATTAATGGAAGCTAATTCACAAATCTTTGGTACTAAGCCTAGTACAAGCCATCCCTGTAATGGATTGTTTAATGAAGATGCACAAGAAAGAGAAGTCACAATTCTTGGCTTCACGTTGCTTAGAATTTATTTAGAAGATTTAAAGTAGAAACATGAAGTTTATCCAATCCATACATAACAATAAAGGCCATAGACTCAGAGCCTGGAGAAAACAATCAATGCTAAAGGTTTCCAGAGAAGAAGAGAGTCATTTAGGGCTGAAGTGATTACCAAGGGTTTTTAGAAGGAGATGGGACTTAGCACAGGCCTTGGAGGATGAAAACAAATTAGAAGGCAGCATTCCAGGAAGGAGGAACTACAGGAGTAAAAGTGCAAAATCTTAAAAGATGACTGAGTGGGGTCATCAATGTAGAAAATTCATGGGCAAATGGAGGGGAAAAGGAAAGTTTACTCCTGATTATAGAGTGTCTTAAAAAACAGGCTAAGGAATTTGGAAATTTTTCTCTAGGCATTGCAAAAGAACTAAAAATCACCAATATTTTTTAAGGAAAGGAGTGACATTATGAAGGTGCAGTTGACAGGGCCATTTAACAACTGTGAGCCAACAGAGGAGGAGAAAGAGAGTTTGGATGTCAATTTCTGAGCGAAACCTACCTTCATCTCAATACCTGATGCACTGGCCATTTTGCCTAAAATTAGTGTCTTTTTCTCTATAGCAGCTCCTATTCCCAAGTAGCCTGGTTTCCACCATGACTTTCTTCAGCCAAAGGGGAGAAGGGAACCTTGATCATTTCCTTCTCTTGGGTCTTAAGTATAAGCTCTGGTCTTGGCCAGTTTGCATGGCTATGACTCATGAGGCTGAACTTGAAAGTAGAGATATTTCAAGTAGCCACAAATCCCAGGAATACCAAAGGAAAATATTCATCATAGTCTCAGCGAGACTAAGTATAAGCTGTAATCATATTATTTCCCTCCCAAAAACTTTCCAGGGTTGCTCATGGCCCAGGGGATAGAAGTAAAAATGTTGCATTCCATTTAAGGCCTTCTCTGATGTAGCCTATCTTCTTGACCTCCACCAATCTGTATTTTCTTTTCCAATCACTGGAATCAAACAAGCAAATAGACTACACATCTCAGGTACTTATGGTTTTTCCCTTCTAGATTGCCTTTCCAGAATTTCTATTATTTACCTCTCTATAAGAGAGATACCCTTGGGTAACCTTGGGCCATAAATTCAATTTAATATGTAGTTACTGATTGCCTACTATGTGCCAGGCAGTGGGCATATAAAAATGAAAAAGACAACACGTGTTACGGAAGCTACCAGGCCAATGGGGGAGGTAAGACAGGTAAACACAGGGCTGTATCACAAAGTAGAGGGTTATGGCATGCTCTGTTTGTTTTGTTGTGGTTTAATTAATGCATTCCCAGTTGTATTCCTGTAAGATTATAAACTCCTAGAGGGCAGTACCAAGAGACATCCATCTTTGTACCATGTTATAGAACCTTTAGGCCTGCACGGAATGTAGACAGTTCTCCTCCACAGACACTAGGGAGCAATGGTGATCTATTTAAGGACCTTTCCTGGGTGCCTGGTGGAGATGAGTGCATTTGGGAATGGCTTTGGTCATGGTCCCTGACAGATTAATTCAGCCCCTTCTGCGTGGGCTCTTGCTTGGCCACCAAGTTTCCATAAAATCTCCCTGGGATCTTTGTCAAGATTCCTGGGTGGGGAGTGGGTCCAGTTCCACTGTCCCTTCCCCTACCACACCAAGCAAATGTTCCAGCCCAATGTCCTAAATCAGTGTATGCCAAAGAGGATAGTAACCAAGTGTGCTTCCTCTTCTTTTCTCTGAGAAATCTGTATCCTTGTGCTTCAGTTTACCTCCCCAATACCTCCCAATTGTGACCCCCCCTTTCTGTCTCCCCTTCCCTCACCTTATGACTGGTAACCAGTGTCCACATTTGGCCCTTGTCCACTCCCCATGGAGAATTCTGACTTGATTCTTCCTTCTTTTCTAGAGCATGTCTATGAAGTGGCCAGGTAAGACTGTCTCTGCTCCTCCATTTTCTGAACCCCTCCCTGCCCTCATTCTGTTAGTCACTGGCATGGTGGAAAGGGTGTGTGTGTGGCATAAACCCAATTCTAAGCCCAGAGGGCTTCAGGGTCAAGGCACTGCTTTCTTCCCTCTCTGAAGCACCTCCTGAGGTTCTTTCTTGGCTCACTGATCACACAGGATGATCCAGGTCCACCAGCCTCCTGTTCCCAGAATCCCTTGATAATAAGAACCCAAGGGTCAGTTGGCAAGAATTGGGACAAAAGTGTGGGAACCTAGAGTCCCAGCCTCAAGTCCCTCTTTATGGGTGGTGGGATCTTGGGCCACAGGGCACATGCCAGGGAGGCCAACAATTCTGGTGAAACCTGGAGAGTGGGCATTTTCACAAGTGGCTGCTCCAGCGAAGAGCCATCTTCCCAGTCTCCAGGCAATGACTACTCTGAGGATCCCTGCCTGGGCCAGGAGTACCAGACCATCACCCAGATCAACAGTGACTATGCTCGCCTGCTGCACACAGTTCCTCCAGATTATGAGCTTTTGGCCACCAAGGACAAGGGCGTCTGTTAAAAATGCCCTGCTAAGCCAGGGTCTGCTGACGTAATTGCCTATTCAGCCCCCATCTTCTGCATAGCTACCTTCCCTGCTACCTCTCTTTGTGGATGACCCAACAGGTCTTCCTTGCCCAATACTGAGGTTCCTAAGAGTGAATGGTTTTGCCTAAGAAGTTATTATATGCACTTCAAGCAAGTCTGCTACTGGGTCAGACCTTAGACCCTTCTGTTATCCCTTCTTCTACTGCTTCTCTTCAAACACCGGAGGGAAGTTTCCATAGCACTAAGACTTGCTCATCATGCCTCAAGATACCACTCAACTTTGGCCTCTTGCCACCAGAAGACCAGAGGGAAACTCAGCTTTGCCAGCTCAGGGGACCAGTTATGTCCAGAATCACTTCCTTTTTTTTTTAAGGGCCAGATAGCTTTTAATTAAGATTTTTATGTAAAGCCAGGGTTCAGTTTTGCTCCTGAACTGTGAGTCTAGTGCTCTGGTATTCTTTTGATGCTCAATAAATATCTAATCATGACAGCAACCTTGGTTGTATTCATCTTCTTTCAAGTACCTATCAAGTGATTAAAGTGAGACTAATTGAGATGTTTGGGGACTTGGAATTATAAATAGCGCCTTTTCTTTTTTGGTCTTTCTTTTTCCCACACACATGACCTTTACCTTACTTCACAGTGGGCCCATCTGGGACACAATGAATATTTGGCAAGTTAGTACCCAACTGTCTTCCATTCTTTTCCCTGTCACCCTGGCAACTTCACTTGGGTGATGTCTTAAGTCAGTTGAAAACTATGAAAATAAAGGATCCCTTCTTCTGTTTCAGGGGACTGTGGATGCAGAGATAAAGGGCTCCATTTCTTTCCAAATTATGGGTACACCACCCTCAAAGATTTCTACCTCCTGGAATCCTAAAATATTTGCAGTAGTTGTATTCATGTAGGTCATCTATCCCCTGGCCTCTTCTTACAATGTAGAGTGGGGGTCAAAACAAGGAAGTCTCTTTCTTCAAGCATAAATGTGAAATAGGAGTGTAGGTGTGTGTGTGTCCATTTCTGTGTGTGCACACATACATACAGCTTTATTTCAGTCTCCTCTGTGAGGACCTGTTCTAGGCTGGCTCAACACCACTTCCTTTCCCTCATATAATTCCTGTCAAATCAACCTCTTTGTTCTTCATGGAAGCTGTTTTTGCCACTTTTGGTTCCAGTGCAGTCCCAAGGTCAGCTCAGCTTTCACCAGGAACTTCTCTCCTTTGGGATGATTACAGGAGTCAAAAATAGTACAAAGAAGTGGACAAGAAGGAATCCTCTACTTCACTACCATCAACCTGCCAAGTCCATGGTCAAAACCTCAGTGTTTTCCCCTATATGCCAGATTCATGTAGCTGGTGAGGGGAGCAACTTATTCTTCCGCATCACGCTTACAAGCCTCTGAAACAGGGACCCACCCAGTGGAAACCTCAGCTTCTTCATGAAGCATCCAGACCTGACAGCCTCAGGGGAAAAAACAAAAACAGAAACAAACAACAACAACAAAAAACCCCATTATCTCTTCCTACTACCTTTAGAGAAAGGAATGGCTGGGGTTAGGAAGAGAATCATAATCACAAGTCCATTAATAAAAGGAGCCCCAAACCCAGGGACTCTCTCCTGTTACCCCCATAGAAGCTATGGACTCCCAGGGATATTTCAGAACATCTTGTCTTAAAAAGCTTAGAGATCATTGATTTTAATTCTCCTTATTAAGATGAGGAAATAAAGCCTAGAGAGGAACAGTAACAGTCTAAAGTCACACACATCAAGTCAGTGACAGAACGGAGACCGGAAAACAGGACTGTGAACTCCTAGAAGCATATTCATTGCAGCATATAACTTCTGGATATCATTTTGCCCAAAAATAACACTTTTTTTTTCCATATAAGACAAGCCAGTAAGAGAGTCCTGGGTATAGAGCTAGCCCAAAGCTGCTAAATAAACATGGGCTGGTAACATAGAATAGTCTTAGGCAGATGGCTAGTCAGGGAAAGCTGGAAGACTGAAAAAAGGAGATTCCCAAAAGAGAGAGAAGATATGACGTCCCTCTAGGGCAGTTTTCCAAGTTTTGACCAAAAGATGTCCTACAGAAAAAAAAATTTCCACGATTAGATTGGCATGATAAATGTTTCATTCTATAGCTCTCTTTGGTGATTTCCAATACAACATTAGAATATTAAAGGCTCTGAAAAATCCTGCAATAAAGCACCTGCATAACTGAGTTACCAAATAATTCCAGAACATATTTGCTCTCTGAGCCTAATTTTTTGCCTTTCTCCTCCAGCCCTTGACTCTATTTCTCAGGAGGAAAAACCTTCACATACCCTATAGCATTATGATGATCACAGTTTAATCTTTTTCACAAAATTCCTGGATAGAATTTTGACCCAAAACCAAGGATAATGGTCTAGTAGAAAGTCAATCTATCAGTAAACATTCGTTATTTTCTGTAACCAGAGTACTGAGCTACATGCTGGGGTAAGGAAGAAAAGGGAAGACAGCAATCAAGTAAACATAGTGCTTTTCTCACAATTTAGTGGGGAATTAAGAAAATATCCCTTGGAAAATTTACTAACAGTTCAAGAGGTGCTATTAGGCAATAGGAGAAGAAAGGGGTACATATAAGGACCAAGGCAAGAAGTGTTCATATGAAAAAGAAAGAAGTGTAGGCTAACTTTCAAAAGTTCTTGAAAAGCCTGGACTTTTGCTGGACCAGAAGTATGAGAAATAATTGAATAGGCAGAAAAAAATGGAGAAAGTATTACCAGAAGGAAAAAAGACATTAGGAAGAGGAAAAAGGATAGGTAAGGTCAAAATGTGTTGAAAAGTCAAGGCTGAATGTCAGGACGGTGGTTTTCTAAGCCCTGTCATGAACTTCAGGTGAAAATTCTGGTGTCCTTACTGGGAGATTCTGTTGAGGAATGTGAAGAAAGGAAATGTGAATCAAAGAGCATTTCCATCCCCGGGCCCCATATACCTTTCCAAGACCATTATGTCCCCTTCAGGCTCTGACAATGTAGAAACAGTACAGGGCTGTAGCTTCAAGAGTTGTCTCACTTTTCCCCTGGCAACCTCAGATACAATGCTCCAGTTCCCTCAAAGTCACTGAAGATAACTTGTGAGAGCTTAGTTCATGTTTGGCAAGTGATCTCGCGTCCAGTTGGCAGTTCATTTGTTGTATCCCAACTGCCCTGGTCTGGAGCTGTTAGGCATGTGCCGCACTTGGGGTATTTGACAAACTGACACTCTACCACATGGAGTGTCCAACTCAGCTTGTCAAATACACGGAGCGTGGCACTGCAGGAGGCCAGGCCAGGGCTTTAGTGGGGAGGCAAGATCTTCCTGGGAGATGTGGCCCTGGAAGGAAAGAAAGAAAAAGGAGTCACACCCTGAGCTCCACAGAAACCACAGAAGATAAGGACTAGCTGAAACATCAGAATAGGGATGTGAGCAAAGGCATAAGGCTCCCAACTAGAAGATGGATCCTAAGGGAAGACCCAGTTGAGATTGCAGATGAGGCCCCAGTGCTTAAGTTGGGGTCCTCAGGCCTGAGTTAGCTATGGCATTTTGTAGGGTTCCAAGTTTCAGTGGGCTTCTATATGCAGTAGGGAGAGAATTTGGTCATTGTGCTGCCTCTCTGATCTCAGGAAAGGACTAGGCCCCAGACTCAGTGTCCATGCCCCCCCTTCCCAACCTTCCCACAGTCTTGTGGTTATGAACATAGACTTTGAGGTTAAAAATGGGCTTGAATTTTTGCTCTGTCATTAAGTAGCTAGGAAAACTCAGATAAATTATTTCATCTCTCTGAGCTCATTTTCCACATCCAAAAAAATGGGTATGAGTACCTACCTAAGAAGTTATTGTGAAAATAGCATGAGGTTATGTATGTAAAGCCTTTATTTAGTTCAGTATTTGATACATAACAAATGTTTAAAAAATTGTGGTTGTGCTACCAGAGGGAAAGCAAGGGCCATTGACAATTTAACAGGGTCAAGAGAGATGAAACAGGAATGCTTTTAGTTTAATATATGTTGGTGAGGGGGTGACATGCTTCTTCAATTTGAGATCTGGGAGTGACTTCAAATATAAAGCTGTAAAGAGTTTTTCCTATCCTCTCACTTCCCTTACCTATTTAATCCACCTCAAGCTACCCAGAAGTGTGGTTCTTTCAGCCAAAGCAACAACCTTGGCCACCATATATGGTAGAGTGGGAAGAATCATACAAACTTGGGGTCTAATGCTGCCTTGGGTACCAACTAGACAATCATGGCATTGGGCAAGTCTTTCTTTGAGCTTCAGTTGTCTTCTCTGGAAATGGGGCCAAGAAGACTTACCTGGCAGACTTGTTAAAGTGTTTGGTGAGCTTTCCAGAGCTTCCTATATAGATGGTCACAGGCAACTTGGCTCAGTCCCTGGAGCTGTGGGTGGAGGCCAGCCAAGAGAGATAATTAATAGACCTTTAGTTCAGGATGGCAAGACGGAGAAAATTGGATTGGTGCTTTTTTTCTCTCATTACCCTCATTGGCTACCAGCTCCAGTGAGAAGACGTGGATAAACTGGCGGTGTCTGCAGCCTCCTGAAAGCCCTTTTCTGACTTCATTTATAAAAAAAAGAGAGAGAGAGAAATATGAAGTGGCTAAAGATTTCTTCTTAGTATGCTCAAAGTTGAAGAGCCTTATAGATCATGTCACCCCAGTATTAATGGAAGGAGTCAGTGGTTGAGCTGAAACCAGATAGATTTTATATCCACTCTTGATGTTTTAGTCCATGCCTCTACAAAAGAGTATGTATAAGAAAAACAGGTTCAATTGAGTAAGGCTGGTCAGACCCATAGGAAGAAGATGTAAATTTCTACATAGAGATATTAAGGAACTCTGAAAAGTCTTCTCTTGGTCTGTCATACTACACAAAACAACATCATCTGTCCCCTGACCTACCCTGACAGTGTTAACACAACAAACAGCAAGACTTACCCTTCACCTGATCCAGTTGGGTCTCCTCATACATGCTGGAGGTAGTATGGAATTTTTTAAGGCATGGTTCATTCCCCCATTCAGCCCCACCTAGAGATATTTACTCAACAATCACTCTTATGTCCTTCCTCAACAGAGGGTTGACAACCATCAAAATAAGGGATATAAAAACTAAAAGAGTCTCTAGGTAAATGGCAAAATCAAGACTACTACTCAAATTTCCTGACCCCTGAGTCCAGAGAACATTCCACTTCCATGTGGCTATCTCTTAAAAAGCCTGTTTGAAGAAGAAATGTTATCCTCCCTTCTCACTATTAGAAGTTTCAGGATAGAAGGCCACTGGGAACCTTCTTCTCACCCACCCTTACCCATGATCCCTGAGGAGAGTATAAGGAGAATGGGATAGACAGGTCCAAGCCATGTTCGGTAGCCATGGACACTGTCCCAGCTTGGGAATCCAAGCAGAGAGGACAAATAGATATTATACCTGTTACTGGAGTAGTGCCTTGGTGTCAGAGGAGGCAAAGGTTCCCTGATGATGAGCCAAACTGCAGAGGCCAGAGGTAACTGGGCTTTTTGCCTGGAGCAGGAAGGTTGTGTGTTTTGAAGGGCTTTTGGTGTCTTCAAGAGGAAACAGAAATGAGGAAGATAAGGCTGAGGTTAGCCAACGGAAATCTGGGTGCAAAATGACAAAACAGTGCTGTTGTGAAAGGGTTCACTACTGCAGCAACAGTCCCTGCTGCCATGCACCACCCCCCTGCCCACTCATAGCTGACCTCCAACAGACACTGGTTCTCCAAGCTGCAGAAATTTGAAGCAGAAAGCCTCTGGCTTCCCTAGGCTCTACCTATGGGCCAGGGAGTTTTTCCCAATGTTAATGAGGGAATCCTGGGATGTCACAGCTGAGACATTACCAAATGAAAATCCACATTGTCAAAATTGAGAAACAGACCCTCTGAGAGATGAAAAAAAATGCCTGATAACAAAAAGCAAACTAGTGGCATAGCTGGAACTTAAATCCACTCTATCAACTACAAAGCATGGGTTCTCACTGTCAGAATGCCTCCTGGTCCTGAAATACCCTTTTTTACTTCCCCTTGGCATGGCTTCTCACCTGACACAGCTACATAATTTTCAGGGCCCAGTGCAAAATGTAAATGAGGGGACTCTTATAAAAAAAAAAAGGATTTCAGGGTGGTGACAGCAGAACATTAACCCCTACTTGTGTGGGGTCTTCCTAAGCATGGAGACCTGGGAAACTTTACAGGTCACATGCCTATGAAGCTGGCCCTTAGATCACATTTTAGCATCACAGCCACTCACAGAAAGAAGGAAAGAAGGAAATTCACATCTATCAATAATGAGATTCTGTGCTTTACATGTGTTATCTCATTTAATCATTGACTCTCTGGTATGGTCTTATCATTCTTGAAGAGGATGAAGATATGGAACATAAGAACTAGGAAGATCGGTAGGAGAAGAAAGGGATAAAGAAAGGGAGGTAATCAGAAGGGGGAATGAAGCATGAGAGACTATGGACTCTGAGAAACAAACTGAGGGCTTCAGAGAGGAGGGGGTGGGGGAATGGGATAGGCTGGTGATGGGTAGTAAGGAGGGCATGTATTGCATGGTGCACTGGGTGTTATACGCAACTAATGAATCATCGAACTTTACATCAAAAACCAGGGATGTACTGTATGGTGAATAACATAATATAATAAAAATATTATTATGAATAAAAAAAAGAAGAGGATGAAGAAACTGAGGCACATAGAAGTAAAATGACTTGCCTACAAACACAAAACTAAGAATTAATGGAGAATATGGAATTTTCATTCTAGTCTTTTTGATTCCAAATGGTAAGCATTTTCTACTCTCCCACATTGGCTACAATGAAAGAAGAAAGTAGTTGACTTTGAGAAGGAAAATATGGTGCCAGACCCTTAAGTTCAACTGTAACTTTCAGGCTTCATGAAAAGTGTGAGAAGAAAGTGAGTGACTTCCTAGGGCCATATGTTTGCAATCCTTGGACAGTCCCCATTCGCAGTCTGGAAGACATTGGATTCCCATTATGCAGTGCTTTACATCATGAATCCTGATGACATGGCAAAATGGAGAAGCAATTCTTCAATGCTTTTAGGGTATACCTGTGATTTCTTTCAATGATTGCAGTGCTCAAGTCCCAGTCCTTAATCTACATGGCAGAAGTAGGACTCTGGGAAGTGCTCAAGCCCTGGTAATAATCTATTCAAGCTACACACAGTCTTATAAATTAAGGTTCAAGAGAAAAGGCTATATGTTGGGAGCCAGGACTCTTGTGCCCCAGTCCTGTATCTGTTAACTCTGTTTCCTCCCTTAGCTTTAGTTTTCCATTTAATCAATAAAAGCTGGACTAGATGATCTGAGTGGTCCAACTCAAATATTCCCTGGTTTCTTTATAAACCTCTCTATCCCTGCCCCCTCCCTTACTGTGGGCTTCCTTGTTGTTGTGGGGTCTAAAGACTGTAAGGACAGCTTGGGATAGAGAATCACTTGTAGTTACACTACTCTGCAGAAACTTCCTTCTATCAGAATAATCTATTGGCTTTGTCCTAGAGACCAGTTTCCCCAGATATGGCTTCTAGAAAGATTCAGTTCCTTTTTATTTTTGGTTTCTGACTAAAGCTTGGGGTAGGAGTCAGGATAGTCTTGTGGGCACTTTCTTAGGGAGGGACTCCCTCTTTTCTACCCACTCCACAGAGATTGAGTAATTTCAGCTGCCCACTCCTTTTTTTCTCACCTATCAGTTAAAGTAATCTACTAGCTTCTTAACAGGGGCCTTCTGGAGACAATGTTTTTACCCAAAATAGTAATTAATAGTGATCACTTTGAACCACATAGTATGTTATGAAAGATAGCATTAGGAGCCAGAAGGACCTTCAAATCATGCCATTTACACAGAAGACCTGAATTAGAGCAAAGATATTGGGATCCTTGAAGTTCCTCTTTACCTTACAAGCACAAAGCATGTTGAGAAGGGCCAACTTTGTGGCAATGGCACAAAGGGAACTTTCCTGTAGGTCTGTTGTCCAACCAAAAGACACACAATTCTTTCATTTTGGTTGCTTTTTGACTTGGCTAAGCCTATTAAGAGGAATAAGGGAGAAGAGAGTTGGATGGAGAGAGCTGTTAGGCAGTGCTGGAGTCCCACACTGTAGACACATTCATTTATTCACTCAGTGCTGGGATGGAAAGAACAACTGAATTTTGAGTCAGAGTTATTGTCTCTTGTACTGTAGGTTTTAGTCCCTGAGTTATAGACCCACCTCTGTAACTCACTAACTATATGCCCTTGAAAAATCATGCACAGCCTGTCTGAGCCTCAGCCACTACATCATATTGAGGGATTCTTGGTCAGGCATGCACCCAAGGAACTATGCATTTCTCCAGTATGAGATAAGTAATTTGACAAAAGTACAAAGTGCTGTCAGAAGAGTGTGACTGTTCTAGGGCTGGGGGCAAGGAGGTGGTTCGTAGGAAAGTAGGATTTTAGGTAGATCTTAAAAGATGGAGAGAGAAAATAATGATGTTCATTGTCTCTGAAAAGCCTTCTCTGACTACCCCTTCTCCCAGTGACAATAATTCCTCCCTACTGTGCTTGCTTCTAGTGTCCAAAACCTATTCATACTACACTTATATGCCTGTCTCTCCCAAGAACTGCCCAAAGTAGGAATCATGTCTGAGCCCTTCTTTTCTTCATAGGGCCAGACATGAAATAGTTACCCCAGAACTGCAAGTTGAATAAATTAATGTATCAATGCCCTAGAAAAAGAAGGAATCATCATAGCCCAAGTTCCCCCATATTCCTTAGCTTACCTCATCTCCATGAAGTCCTCCTTTCAACTTCAAGTTTATTTCCCTGCTCATTTAATCCCACCTCCTATTGGAAACCTCAAGGAAAGGCCCCAAGAACAATTGCAAAGCTGAGGCCACTTCCTGTGTAAGAGGCCAATGTCTACACACTCCACCCTAACCCCATTGATTGCTGTGCATATGATTGCACTGGGGCTTCCTCTGAAAAGAAACCAAAGGCTGATGCAATTTATAGGGCACCTCCAGGCCAGGATGGAAAAACTTCATGTATACCTGGGCCTGGGGACAGAAGATTTACTGTGGTGTTCCCCACAAGCCCAGTGGCATTGACAAGAGAGGTGGCAGCAATTAACCTACCAACTACAGCTCAACTTATTCACTTCATTCAACAGGCTGTGTGGAACACTTACTGGCTGCAAAGCTCTATGCTTGGTACCAAGGGGGAAAATATATAAACAGACCAGTAATATATATCTAATAGAATATAATGTGAGCTATAAATTTTCTAATAGCTACATTAAAATTTGAAAAAATAATATGTGAAAATAATTTTGATAATGTATTTTATTTAACCCAATGCATCCAAAATGTTATCTTAACCTATAAACAATGTAAAAATTTATTAATGAGATGTTTTACATTCTTTGAAATGTAGTGTGCATTTTATACTCACAGTCCATCACAATTTGAACTAGCCATGTTTCCAGTTCAATTGCCACATGCAGCTAGTAGCTAATTGGACAACACACGTATAAGATGTGGTCCCTTCCTTCAAGGAATTCATGTAAGTATGTACATGTAACAAGTACTATAGTGGAGGTGCATGTATGGAAAAGAGAATTTTACCAGAAGTTAGAAGTCCTGGGCTACAGTCTTTTCTCTGCCACTGGTTCTCTGTGTGACCTTGAGTAAATCCCTCTCTCTCTGTGGGCCTCCATATTTCCATCTCTACAATGAGGCTGGACTAGATTTTTTCACTCAACAAATATATGTTGAATGTTTTGTAAATATCAGGCATGGTGCAAGGCACTCTGGAATCAGAGATGAACAATGAAGCATGAGAGACTGTGGACTCTGAGAAACAAACTGAGGACTTCAGAGAGGAGGGGGTGGGGGAATGGGATAGGCTGGTGATGGGTAGTAAGGAGGGCACGTATTGCATGGTGCACTGGGTGTTATACGCAACTAATGAATCATCGAACTTTACATCAAAAACCAGGGATGTACTGTATGGTGAATAACATAATATAATAAAAAATATTATTATAAAAAAGACACATACAATATTTGCCTTCTTGAAACTTGCAGTGTGGTGGAAAGTAGCTATTAAAAACAGTTGTGGGTAAATATGATAAGAAAGGGTAAAGCATGGAGTGCTGGGAGAACACATAACAAGGGAAATCCAACCCACCAGGCTTGGATAGGTCAAGGAAGCCTGAATAATTGGTGAAATGCCATTCCAAGCAGAAGAAACAGCATGTGTAAAGGCTCCATAATGGCAAAGAGTATGCTATATTCCAGGAAGATAAGGAGACTCATGTGGCCTAGAATTGGGTGAGCAAAGGAAAGAACAACTCAAAAAAATGGTAGTGGGAGAGGTAAGCAGGGGGCCAAAGTGAGAAAGGTCTTATATACTATGTTGAGGTTTTTAAATTTATCCAATGAGTCACAAATAGCCAGAGAAGGTACAGATGATGCAGTGCCCATTCACTTCCAAGACAAGGAATTTTGAAATTTAGGCCATGAAAAGAAAAGTTACCTTGAGTGCTATGTCCCAAGCCTTATGATGGGAGTTTGACATATGTTTATGTGCAATAATGACATAAATAATAAGGGAATGAAGAATTTTTACTAACATGGAACAATCACATGATATATTATGGAATAGGATGCCAAACTAAATAACAATAATGTGATTTTTTTGTGTACCTGTATATATACATACAAATAGCATGACCATCTTTTATATATGAAAACAGAAATCTGAAAATGAAGCAAAAGCAGAAAAATATTGACAGCAGTTTTCTCCAAGTCGTAAGATTACAAGTCATTTTACTTTGTTCTTTGTATTTTTCTGTAGTTTCCAATTTTTTCCTTCTATAAGTTACTTCTATTTCATTATCAAGAAAATGTGTTTTAAAATAAAACATGTAAGGAAAGTCTCAGATGAATAAAATCTCAACTCATCACACACACAAAAAAGTTAATTCCAACAATTTGGAAAAGAAACTTCACAGAAGAAGCAGTATTTTTAAAAACTCTTAAAGGATAATAAGATCAGTAGTCAGAGAAGTCTTCCAGGCAGAGGAGAGAGCATAAATATAAACGTGCAGAGATGAGAAAGAACATGGTGGGCTTGTGTGCATGGAGGGACCACTTATGCTACAAATATTAGCCTAAGAATATCTTTGAATATCTATAGATGTACTAGAATAATAGAAGCCCAAAGTCTTATCCAACATGCTAAATGTGCTAAATGTGTTCTGGGAGAAACCAGACAAAGATCTTGGACCTACAAAGAGGTTATTTTGTGTCATCATTGTCATCATCATCATCATCATCATCATCATCACCATCACATAGCATGGACTTACTAAGTAACAGACACTATCTCAAGCCCTTTACATGTATTAGTTTATATAATTTCATCACAATTACTTTATGAGGAAGAGACTATAATTATCCCCCTTTGACAGATGAGGAGCTGTTCCTTGCCTAAGTTAAACAGCTAGTAAACAGCAAAGGCAGGATTGAAATGTCATGCAACAACTTATGAAAGTTAGGGATTTTGAAGCAATCTACAAAAATATAATATGTTTCTGGCTAACAAATATAAAATTCAGGCCATCTGTCATCACAGTCTACAAGGGCAGTTTTATCCAGAAAAGAACTCAATTTCCAATTTATGATCATTAGGTAGACTGAGCTGAAGCTGATCTTTGCTTAGCTTCTTACAAATAAAAGTAAATGAAATAAATAAGACAGGAGTCCCAGAGTGTTGTTTAAAGGCTTAGAAAAGCAAACTGGTTCCACTCTTAACTCCATGTACTTTATTCCCAGAGTCCTTCAGAAGCTTCCATCTATGACAGAAATAATTGGAGTGCTCTTGCCAACCATCCCCATCTTTTTCCTGCAACGGTCCACGTAAGAGAAAAATCCCTAGGCAACAGTTTTTGTTGTTGTAGTTGTTGTTATTATTATATTCAGTTAGCCAACATATAGTACATCATTAGTTTTTGATGTAGTGTTCAATGATTCATTAATTGCATATAACACCCAGTGCTCATCACAACACTTGTCTTCCTAAATACCCATCACCTGGTTAACGCATCCCTCCACCCCCTCCCTTCTGTAACCCTCAGTTCGTTTCCCAGAGTCCAAAGTCTCTCATGGTTTGTCTCCCTCTCTGATTTCTTCCCATTCAGTTTTCCCTCCCTTCCCTTGTGGTCCTCTGTGTTATTCCTTATATTTCACATATGAGTGAAATCATATGATAATTGTCTTTCTCTGCATGACTTATTTCACTTAGCATAACAAACTCCATTTCCATCCATGTCAATGCAAATGGTAGGTATTCATCTTTTCTGATGGCTGAGTAATATTCCATTGTATATATGAACCACATCTTCTTTATTCATTCACCTCTTGAAGGACATCTCAGCTCCTATGACAGTTTGGCTATTGTGGACATTGCTGCTATGAACATTGGGGTGCAGGTGCCCCTTCTTTTCACTGCATCTGTATCTTTGGGATAAATACCTAGTAGTGTAATTGCTGGGTTGTAGGGTAGCTTTATTTTTAATGTGCTCCCACCAACAGTGTAAGAGGGTTCCCCTTTCTCCACATCCTCGCCAGCTTTTGTTGTTCCCTGTCTTGTTAATTTTTGCCATTCTAACTGGTGTAACTTGGTGTCTCATTGTGGTCTTGATTTGTATTTCCCTGTTGGCTAGCGATGTGGAGCATTTTTTCATGTGTCTGTTAGCAATTTGCAGGTGTTCTTTAGGGAAGTGTCTGTTCATGTCTTCTGCCCATTTTTTGACTTTTGGGTGTTGAGTTTGAGAAGTTCTTTATAGATCTTGGATACCAGCCCTTTATCTGAAATGTCATTTGCAAATATCTTCTCCCATTCCATGGGTTGCCTCTTAGTTTTGTTGACTATTTCTTTTACTGTGCAGAAACCTTTTATCTTGATGAAGTAAAAAATAGATACATAGATCAATGGAACAGAATAGAGAGCCCAGAAATGGACCCTCAACTTTATGGTCAACTAATCTTTTTTTTTATTTTAATGTTTTTTTTTTATATTGTGTTAGTCACCATACAGTACATCCCTGGTTTCTGATGTAAAGTTCGATGATTCATTAGTTGCATATAATACCCAGTGCACCATGCAATATGTGCCCTCCTTACTACCCATCACCAGTCTATCCCATTCCCCCACCCCCTCCCCTCTGAAGCCCTCAGTTTGTTTCTCATAGTCCATAGTCTCTCATGCTTCATTCCCCCTTCTGATTACCCCCCCTTTCTTTATCCCTTTCTTCCCCTAACGATCTTCCTAGTTCTTATCTTTGACAAAGTGGGAAAGAACACCCAATGGAAAAAAGACAGCCTCTTCAATAAATTGTGCTGAGAAAACTGGACAGCCACATGCAGAAGAATGAAACTGAACCATTCTTTTACACCATACACAAAGATAAACTCAAAATGGATGAAAGACCTTAATGTGAGACAGGAATCCATCAAAATCCTAGAGGAGAACATAGGTAGTAACCTCTTCAACATTGGCAGCAGCAAATTCTTTCAAGACAGGTCTCTAAACGCAAGGGGAACAAAAGCAAAAATGAACTTTTAGGCAACAGTTTTGAATGGATGGGGAAGGAAGGAAGGGGGGAAGAACAAACTAACTTGTGATAAACTATCACATATATTTGGAAGGGACAAAGCTGTTTCTTTAAAATATATATTCTTTGATTTAAATGGGGTGGGCTCCCCTATTATCTTTGATGTTACATACACAGACCTTTTTCATCTTCCCAGTATATACTCTGATGAAAGGAAGGGCAAAAATAGTGCATTTTGGCAAGAAAAAGGGCCAAAACCTTGAGCTTACACCACAATTAAACATCCTCTAGAACTAGAATGTCAGAACTTGGTTTAACACTGGTTTAGGAGACAGTTAATTCCTACATACTTCTCTCTAGGGTTAGTTACCACCACACTTTTCCTTAATGTCCTTGTCCTATATTTGCATATGTCATTTTCTATAGCCTCATATAAAGAGTGTCAACCGTCACAATTTGTATGGCAATAGGTAGTTTGGAATCTCCAATGTATAAACTGAACTTTTCTAACCCCAAAGCAGATGCTATGATGTAGATGGTCAAATGTCTACTACTGTGGAAGAGTGGAAAAACTGTGTTAAGTGGGAAATAAAAATACCAAAGATACTCAAGTGGGCTCTTGCTTGGTGACAAGTATTTCAGGTTGTCATGTGAGGCTTTGTGCTATAGTGACAAAAACATTGAGCTTGCAGTTCAAAGACCTGGATTTGAATTCCAATTTGCCACTTTCCCACTGTAGGGTTTTGGGTAAATTAATAGTATTTCTGACTACCCATGTCCCCGTTTCAAAATTGAGCTAAAAAATAGATACCTCGTGGGATTTCAGGGAAGTGATATACCTCTCTTTTTACAAAAGAGAGCTTTTGTAAAAACTAGATAATACAAAGTAAGAAGCAAAACAAAACAAAAAACAAACTGTATGTTGTCACAAAAGGGGGCACTGCTCCTCCATTCTCAGTTCTAGGAAGGAAAAGAAGTGGAAAATGGAAGGGAAAAAGTTATTTTAGGGCTTATTATACTAAGTATTCTCATATCTATTACATCACTTATTCTTCTCAACAACCCTATACAATAAGAATCATTCCCATATCAAAAATTAGGACATTGAAACTCAAAGACATTAAATAATTTCCCTCAAAGTCACATATTTAGTAAGGGGCAGAGCTGAGAATCAGACTTTTATTAGCTGTGACCCTAAAAAGACATGAGAGGGGCTACTCGAGAACTCAACATTTCCTTTGGTTCCTTAAAATTTTGAAGGCTAGCCACTCCCTCAGCCTGAGAGAAAAAAAGGGTTATTCCAAGAGATTACAAGCTCAATGAAAGCAAGAACAATGTCTACTATGACCAATTTTTTAAGTTGCTAATTTTTTCTAAATTGATTTTGGGAGTTCTTTCCATATTACAGAATTTTTCCCTTTGTATATTATAAGAATTACAAATATTTCCACTAGTTTATCAATTGTCTTTTTCCTTTGCTTCTAGAATTTTGTACTTTTGTTGATTGCCAGTATCCTCCACCAAGCTCTTTGAGGGCTGTGATTTTATCTTATTTACAATATCCCTATTGACTAGAAAATATGTCTTGTTTATAGTAGGTGCTGGATAAATATTTATTCATGAAAAATAATTCTTCCTGTTGCACAGGCCTGAAAATGAGGTGACATCTAAATACTGAATGTCATGGTCTTCCCTTGACCTTGGTTCCTGATGACCTGGGACCTGAAATTAACCAGAATTGAAGATTTATTGAATAAAGACCTAGACAAAGAGTCTCAGGAGACCCAAGTTTCAGGCCCAGCTATGCCATGCCTTTTTGTATGATCTTGGGAAAGTTCTGTCTTTGTTCTTCTTTATAAGGATGGTAGACAAGATGGTTCTTAAGAGCCCTTTTCTCCCATTCATAAATTTTCCAAATGGTCTGGGTGATAAAGATACCAAAGATAGATGTAGTCCATATATACAATGGAATATTACTCAGCCATTAGAAAGAATGATTACCCAACATTTGCAGCAACATGGACGGGACTGGAGGAGATTATGCTAAGTGAAATAAGTCAAGCAGAGAAAGACAATTATCATATAGTTTCACTCATTTATGGAACGTAAGAAATAGGAAGATCAGTAGGAGAAGGAAAGGAAGAATGAAGGGGGGTAAACAGAAGGGGGAATGAACCATGAGAGATTGTGGACTCTGGGAAACAAACTGAGGGCTTCAGAGGGGAGGGGTTTGGGGGATTGGGATAGGCCAGCGATGGGTATTAAGGAGGGTACATATTGCATGGCGCACTGGGTGTTATACGCAAATAATGAATCATGGAACATTGCATCAAAAACTGGGGATGTATTGTATGGTGACTAATATAACAAAAGAAAAATTATATATAAAAAAATACCAAAGACAATGTGACTAGGCCCTTGCCCTCCTGGAACTCATGTTCTAATGAAGGAAAAAGGCACTCACCAAACAATCTCACAATAAGAATGTGTTATGGAAGATAAATATATTATAAAATATAATATATATATGTGAAGAAAGCTTTTTAGACTGTAAAATAATAACACAGATGTGAGGGATGACTTTTTTCATATGGCTGGGGATTTCTCTGGATCTGTTTTAGGACACCATAGGTAGCCCTCACTCAAGGGCCCTTTGAAGCTGGACCTGAACCTGAACCCTAGTCTCCATGGGACTTGTAGGTGCATCTGCTGCTGCTTTCAGTAATGTGAAACAGAAACTTTCTGCTCTGAAAATCAAAAATATGTTTCAGAGCCTGAACGTGCCTCTAAGTACATACTATGCCCACTTCTCTGACCCACTGATGCTGTTAGACATCATGGAAGCTGCCTGGTTTGTCTCAATCCTTGGCAATGAAATTAAGAGGAGGGGTGTTGTGCAGTCCTTTCTGGTCAGCTTAACTCTATCCAGGAGACAGTCAGCTCTTGGATATTGTGGTATGTATTACCAGCATCCACAGGTTTTTCCATATTCTCATTATCTATTAAAACAATGGTGAAGAAAAGGGCAAGGCATCTAGGGACTCTAGCACACTGTGTTGATAGGACTGGGGAAAAGGAAGTGAAGGACTAGAGCCAACAGTCAACTAATGGCTTCTATGTCCCAGGCACTGTGCTAGATGTTTTATGCACATCCTCTCATATAATCTTTCCAACTATTCTAGGAAGTGGGAGTGGTTGTTCCCTTTCCACAGATAAGAAAATGAAGTCCAGAGTGCTCAAGTGACTTACTTCAAGTCAGTCAGTAAGCAACTGAGCTGGAGTTCAAACTAACTTTCCTACTTTCTTCTACACCACATAACACTTGAAAGAATAATTTTGTATACCCCACTACCTCCAGGCTGGATCACGTCAATTTTTTACTCCAAAGAAGAGGGATAATTGTGTAAGTTTTAGGGAATTACAAATACAGAGAACCTCTCACTTCTTTTGCCATGAGTTATGCTCCTCTGGTATGAAATTGATCTCATCTTATCTGAACCATGCCTGTTGTGGTTTAAGTCAAGTTCCTGTCCCCTTATCCTACTTCTCCTCCAAACATTTTCCCTTGAGTTGCATGCTGCAGTTTCTATACTCTGGTGCCTCTTTTGAACCTCCTATTTTGACCCCTAAGCCAAGCAAAGGGGTTTCAGACCTGAGATTAGGACCACTTCCACCACCTGCTTCCACTACTCCACTTCCACACAGTTCATTAACTTTGGCTTCTTCTCAAATGCCATTCTATTTGGTCCTTCATCTATTGATCTTTAGGCCTATAAACAGTCAAGTTACAACCAACCCGTCCCCCCCAAAAATCTCTTTCCAACGTTCACTCCATCATTCCTCAGTACATTGAATACCACCTTCTTGGAAAGTAGTTTTTAAACTCTTAATTTCTCAATCCACCATAACTTAATTTTTTTTATCTGTCCCAATTTCTGCACTGACCTTGATATCTGGTGTCACCAAATTAACATGAACTCCTAATCAACAAAGTCAAAAGCCTCTCTACTAGCCCTCATCTCCCTCAATGTCTCTGCAACAGATAACTTTGTTGGCCATTACTACTTTCTTAAAGCCCTGTCATCAACTGGTTTGGAGGATATCCTCCCTCTTCAGACTGAATTCTATCATCAGAAGCCACACAAGCATGGTTCAGATGAGATGTAAAGATCATATTCCTGCCAAGGGATCATAGCTCCTGGCAGTGACTGGCTTCTTTATTTGCTTCCCTAGTGCCTAACTCAGCACCCGGTCCAGGGTAGTGTTTAGTGATAATTATTAAATGTGTTTACCTACACTCTTCTGGTCCACATATCTTCCTGATCACTCTTCTTGGTTTTTTTCATGGGCTCCTATTTCTTTTCTTGCTCCTCATTACATGTCAGTGTTTCCCAGAGTTCTGTATTTTTCTTTGTGTGTACATATGTGTGTCTGCATGCTTGTTCACTGTCTATCTTCCCCTCATCCAGAACAATAGATTAAATTGAATAATGACCACATCTTCCTAAATGTCTAAGTCCTCATGTGCTCAACCTTACACCTCAAACAAAAGCTGCCCATCATCCTGGAGGGAATCCGTATCTCCATGGAGGGAATCCAAGATAGAAAAATTAGTCATCTTTGGCCACCATTATATATTTTTATTAATACTTTAATTATAAAACTTACTACCTTGCAACATGGTATTTTATGCCTTGCTCTTCCATCATTTTATCCAGGGGTTCCCTCAAAGACAAGGGTATCTGTATAAATTAATTTCTGCTTCCCCAGTTCTTGGCACAGAGTAAGTTACTGTTTAGGAAATGTTGGCTGAATGAAAAGCAATGAGGTCAGCCCCCAGAGTGCCTATATTAAAAGAGACAATGATCTTGTTCTTAATTGATTAAGAAGAAAATGAAAAAAAAACCCACATAATCTTCATTTTCAGTCAATAATGTTTTTCTCCTTAAAGTTTGGTATTTATTGCCATGATGATCTTTTAACAATACAGTTCTGATGGTGTTATTCCACTGCTTAAAAAATGATCAGAGGTTGCCCATTCTCTGAAGTTAAAAGTTCAAAATTCCTCAGTCAGGTGGTCAGGACCCTTCACAACTTGTCCATAACCTAAGTTTTCATCATTCTCCACCTATCCTATATTCCAGCTACAATACATCATATACTCTAATACCTCTTTCCAAGTGCCTCTCTGTGAACCTGGAAAGTTTCCTTGACCTCTCATATCTATCTTGACAAGAGACTTTGTGTTTGTTCTTCAGGTCCAGCTCAACTGTCACCTCCTCTGAGAAACCTCTTCTGTCCCTGCAAATTCTCCTGTACTTTGTATACACCCATTTATGGACTGATCACATCGCATTTAGGTTATCTGTTTACATGGCTAGAAAATGAGTTCTACCAGGCAGGAGTCTTGACTTACTTGTTTTGGGATTCTCAGATCCTAGGGTAAGTTCCAGCATGAAGCAGACTTTCTCTAAATTCTTGTTAAATCTGATTAAAAGGCCCATTGAAAAATCATTTTCATACATGTTTAGTGTCCAATTCCAGTTCTACCTCAATCCAAATCTCTTCAGATTGCAAGACTCTCTTTTTTTCTTAGGCTCCATACTTACCACACAGTAGGCTTTCAGTGAAAGATCTATAATCAGGATTTGTCTAGAGGTGAAATAGGATGGCACAGCAACTGAGTTGTCTTCCAAATCTCTACTTTCTTCCCATGAACATACTGGGATAAAATTTCATAAGAAGCACAGTTTCAATTAGGGTTACATTTCTGTCACCTTAGGTAAGGAAGGGGATGAAATGAAAATCAGAAAGAAGTGGAAAACCTGGGGTGGAGCTGGAAAGAGAGAATCTGTCATCTAAAATCAAAAGGCGAAGTTGTAAATAAACCTCGGTCCTTGGGTAGGTACCAGAAAAGTAACTGTGTTCAATTTATTTAATGACTATTTTTCTTAGAATTCACAGAATTCCTGATCTCATATTAAGAACTAAGAAAGAGTTTACAGAATGTAGACATAGAATGGTGTAGGACAAGAGCTGAGGTAAGATAGAGCTATGACTTAGGCTTAGATTCTGGCTTTGCCACTGACCCACTTAAGTAAGTTTCTCTCCCTTTCTGGACTTCAGTGCTCCCAAGTGAAAAATAAGGAGATTAGCTCCTCGACATTACAGAGTGAGATAGACGTGTTTTGAAAAATGTGGACTTACTTCTAAAGCAGAGATCTCTCACCATGGGCATAAGTTTTGGTTTCAAACAACTTCCAATGCCCATTTTTTAGAAGATACCTGGAGTTAACTGACCATACTCCATGAACTGACTCATGCAAGTCAAAGTCAAAGGGAGGAGATGTAATACAAATGAGTTTGTTTGTCTATTTGTTTGTTTGTTATTTTCAAAACAAAAATAACCCCTAAACAACTGGGAATGCTCATGTTGGCTGAAAAACTCTCCCTTGCTCAGATATATCTATTCTGGAAGCCAAATTAATCAGAGAGTTGTTTGATAAGAACACAGATATGACAAAGAAGACTAGGTAAACTTAATGAATTCTTCCTTTACTCAAACTTCTTCATCCAAGAAGGGGTGAAAAGGAGGGTTAGAATCATCTAATTTTCCCCTCTGTCCCTTAAACAATACCATGAATACAATTAGCACTTTCAGTTTTTAGTGCTGTTTTCTTTCTTCCCCTTAGTGTTCATGCAGAACCCCCTTCCACCCTTTGTTATTTCTGCAGTTGAGTTAATCTTATTGATGAGGCTTCCACAACTTCTTTAACATTTAGTCAGACCTCTTGAGATTCCATCTTAATTGGATTTCTGATTTCTGTGATGCCCTGTTCTTTCCTACTCTGATAACTGGAGCTCCTGTTCCCTTAAGGACTTTCCCAGATAGTTAATCTATTGTATGCTGATTTTACTGGATGAAATCTCAGGAGAATCTTTTGCTTTAGGTGAATAAGATGACAGAGAAGGGTCTCACTTTCCCCGTACTCTTCTGTACAAAGAGCTCTTCTCTCACCCCTGGTAGAAATAAGGGTGGACTTGAGGGACTCAGGAAGATTCAGGGAATTTGCAGATACACTTTATTTCTGTTGAAGGTATTGATTGAAAAGTTTGGTAACCAGGAGGAGGAGTTAAGATGGCGGAGGAGTAGGGGTCCCCTTTTTTAGCTGGTCCCCTGAGTCGAGCTGGATAGGTACCAGACCATCCTGAACACCCATGGAATCAGCCTGAGATACAGGAAGATACATCTGGATCTCTACAAATGAACATCTCCAGTGATGAGTATTGAGGTATGAAGCAGGGAGCCGTGAATCTGCACAGAGATATCGGAAGATAAACAGAAGGGGGAGGGAGCTGCCATGTTCTGGCGCTGGGAAGCAGTAGCCACCTGCACTGGGGAGTGGGCAGACTCATGGACCGGCACGTCCTGCCCCTGGCACCTGCGAGAGAGCAGAATGAGACCATGAGCCGAGGATCATGCATGACCAGTCTGAAAACTGGAGCTCTGGAGTGCAAGAACCACACTGAAACGGAGCTCCAGAGTGTGCGGGGGCAGCTGGTGGCTGGTGGTGTTAGAAACACAAAGGACAGAGACGTGCCAGCCCTGGAAGTGAGGGCTGGGATGCCAGATGTGGGGCACACATCCCGGGACACTGCAGGGTTGAGCAGCACCAACAGCAACAGAGTTAAAGTGGCCAGAACACCCCAGCAGAGAGCGGTCTGTGATCCCTCTGTTCTGAGACAGAGGCTGAGATTTGGCTAATCCTGCTCTGACTCTCAGAAGAGCCACAGAAAACCGTCAGGGAAAGCTGCCAGAGAACAAAAGCCTGGAAATACTGGCTCACAGTGTGCCCATCCCCATCCCCCCTTGCAGGGGACAGGGAGACTCTACCCAAAAAGGGTTGCCTGAGTATTGGCGTGGCAGGCCCCTCCCCCAGAAGGCAGGCTGAAAAGTCAAGAAGCCCACATCCTTAAGGTCCCTAGAAAACAAATGCACATTGCCTGGGTCCTGGTCAATAATTTCAGCTCTGGGAAAACCCACAACCTCTCCTCATCAGAATGACGAGAAGGAGAAATCCCCCCCCCCAGCAAAGAAAAGACAATGAGACTGTGGCCTCTGCCACAGAACTAATGGATATGGATATAACCAAAGTATCAGAAATGGAGTTCAGAGTAACAATGGTCAAGATGATGTATAGACTTGAAAAAAATATTAATGAAAATATTAACGAGAATATAGGATCTCTAAGGGCGGAAATGAGAGTGAATCTGGCAGAAATGAAAAATGCTATGAATAAAATACAGTCAAAGCTAGATGCTCTGAGGGACAGGGTGAATGAGGCAGAAGATGAATCAGCAAATTGGAGGATGGGTTAGTAGAAGACAAAGCTAAGACAGAAACTTGGCTCAAAAAAATCGAATCTCAAGAATGCAGGTTATGGGAGATGACTGACTCAATGAAATGTTCCAATGTCAGAATCATCAGATTCCTGAGGGGGTGGAGAAAAACAGGTCTAGAAGAGATGTTTTAACAAATTGTAGGTGAGAACTTCCCTAATCTAGCAAAGGAAACAAGCATTCATGTCCAAGAGGCAGAGAGGACCCCTTGTAAGCTCAACCACGACAAGTGTCCTGTCATGTACACCATGTCATGTCATAGTGCAATTCACAAATATTAGATCCAAGGATACAGTATTGAAAGCGGCCAGGGCAAAGAAATTTCTCATGTACCAAGGCAAAGGTATCAGAATTATGTCAGACCTGTCTACACAGACCTGGAATGAGAGAAAGGGTTGGGGGGGCATTTTTAAAGCTCTTTCAGAGAAAAACATGCAGCCAAGGATCCTTTATCCAGCAAGGCTGTCATTCAGAATTGATGGAGAAATAAAGACCTTCCAGAATCGCCAGTCACTGACCAACTTCGTAACCACGAAACCAGCCCTACAGGTGATATTAAGGGGGGTTCTATCAAGTAAAAAGGCCCCAAGAGTGATACAGAACAGAAAGTCACAATCTATAGAAACAAAGAACTTACAGGCAACATGGCATCATTAAAATCATATCTCTCAATAATCAGTGTCAATGTAAATGGCCTAAATGTCCCATAAAATAACACAGGGTTGCAGATTGTATAAAAAGACATGACCCATCCATTTGCTGTCTACATGAAACTCATTTTGAACCTAAAGATACATCCAGACCAAAAATAAAGGGATGGAAAACCATTTTTCATGCCAATGGACCTCAAAAGAAAGCTGGGGTAGCAATTCTCATATCAGACAGATTGGACTTTAAACTAAAGACTATAGTTAGAGATACAGAAGGGCACTATATTATTCTTAAAGGATGTATCCAGAAAGTGGTTATGACAATTATAAATATATATGCCCCCAACAAGGGAGCAGCAAGATACACAAGCCAACTCTTAACAAGAATAAAGAGACATATAGATAAAAATAGGTTAATAGTAAGGGAGCTCAACTCTCCACTATCAGCAATAGACAGATCACTGAAGCAGAAAATCAACAAAGAAACAAGGGCTTTGAATGCCATACTAAACGAGTTGGACCTCATAGATATATATAGAACACTACACCCCAGAACCAAAGAATATTTATTCTATTCTAATGCCCATGGAACATTCTTAAGAATAGACCATGCTCTGGGTCACAAAACAGGTCCCAACCGATACCAAAAGACTGAAATTATTCCCTGCATATTCTCAGAGCACAACACTTTGAAATTGGAACTCAACCACAAGCAAAACTTGGAAGAAACTCAAATACTTGGAGACTAAGAACCACCCTGCTCAAGAATGATTCAACAAACCAGGAAAACAAAAATCAATTTAAACAATTTATGGAGACCAATGAGAATGAAAATACAACTGTCCAAAACCTATGGGACCCTACAAAGGCAGTTCTAAGGGGAAAATACATAGCCATCCAAGCCTGTACTCAGGAAGCTGGAACAGCAACCGAAGAACAGGCCTAATCCACACACAAGAAAGCAGTTGATCAAGATTAGAGCAGAGATCAATGAATTAGAAACCAGGAGCACAGTAGAGCAGATCAACAGAACTAGAAGCTGGTTCCTTGAAATAATTAATAAGATTGACAGACCACTGGCAAGACGTATCCAAAAGAATAGAGAAAGGACCCAAATTAATAAAATTATGAATGAAAAGGGAAAGGTCACAAACAACACCAATGAAATAGGAAGGATCATTAGAAACTTTTGTCAACAGCTTCATGCCAATAAAATAAGCATCTGGATGAGATGGAGGCCTTCCTGGAAACCTATAAACTACTAAGACTGAAACAGGAAGACACTGATTTTTTAAACAGACCAATTAATTATGCAGAGATTGAAACAGTGATTAAAAAACTTACAAATTATGGGTAGTAAGGAGGGCACATATTGCATGGTGCACTGGGTGTGATACGCAACTAATGAATCATCGAACTTTACATCAAAAACCGGGGACGTACTGTATGGTGAATAACATAATATAATAAAAATATTATTATGGAAAAAAATAAATGAAAATATAAAAACCTTCCAAACAACAAAATGCCAGGGCCTGATGGTTTTCCCTGGGAATTCTCCCATTCAAAGAAGAAATAATACCTATTCTCCTAAACCTATTTCAAAAAAATAGAAAAAGAAGGAAAGCTACCAAACTCATTCTATGAAGCCAATATTACCTTGATCCTCAAACCAGGCAAAGACCCCATCAAAAAGGAGAATTACAGACTGATTTCCCTAATGAATATGGACTCCAAAATTCTCAACAAGATACTTGCTAATAGAATCCAACAGTACATTAAAAGGATTATCCATCATGACCAAGTGGGATTCATCCCTGGGATGAAAGGGTGGCTCAACATTCCCAAATCTATCAATATAATAGATTTTTATCAACAAGAAAAACAAAAACAAAAATCGTATGATCCTCTCAATAGATGCAGAAAAAGCATTTGACAAAATACAGCATCCTTTCCTGACTAAAACCCTTCAGAGTGTAGGGATAGAGGGTACATTCTTCAATCTCATAAAAACCATCTATGAAAAGCCTAGAGCAAATATCATTCTCAATGGGGAAAAGCTGAAAGCCTTTCCCTTAAGATCAGGAAATGACAAGGATGCCCACTCTCTCCATTATTATTCAACATAGTACTAGAAGTCCTTGCAACAGCAATCAGACAACAAAAGGGATAAAAGGTATCCATATCAGCAAAGAAGAAGTCAAACTGTCTCTCTTCACAGAAGACATGATACTCTATACGGAAAACCCAAAAGACTCCACTCCCAAGGTACCAGAAGTTTTAGAGCAATTCAGTAATGTGGCGGGATACAAAATCAATGCTCAGAAATCAGTTGCATTTCTTTACACGAACAATGAGACTGAAGAAAGACAAATTAGGGAATCCATCCCATTTACAATAGCACCAAAAATCATATGTTACCTTGGAATTAACTTAATCAGAGATGTAAAGATCTATATTCTAGAAACTATAAAACACTCTTGAAGGACATTGAAGAAGACACAAAATGATGGAAAAATATTCCATGCTCATGGATCAGAAAAATTAAGATAGTTAAAATGTCCATGCTACCCAGAGCAATCTACACTTTCAAAACTATCCCGATCAAAATACCAATGACATTTTTCAAAGAAGTGGAACAAACAGCCCTTAAATTTGTATGGAACCAGAAAAGGCCCCGATTCGCCAAGGAACTGTAGAAAAGGAAAAACAAAACTGAGGCATCACAATGCCGGATTTCAAGCTGTACTACAAAGCTGTGATCACAAAGACAGCATGGTACTGGCACAAAAACAGACACATAGACCAATGGAACAGAATAGAAAACCCAGAAATGGACCCTCACCTCTTTGGGCAACTAATCTTTGACAAAGCAGGAAAAAACTTCCAGTGGAAAGCAGACAGTCTCTTCAATAAATGGTGCTGGGAAAATTGGACAGCTGCATGCAAAAGAATGAAACTTGACCACTCTCTCACACCATACAGAAAGATAAACTCCAAATGGATGAAAGACCTTGATGTGAGACAGGAATCCATCAAAATCCTAGAGGAGAGCATAGACAGCAACCTCTACGACATCGGCCACAGCAACCTTTTTCATGACACACCACTAAAGGCAAGAGAAAGAAAAGAAAAAATGAACTTGTGGGACTTCATCAAGATAAAAAGCTCTGCACAGCCAAGGCAACAGTCAAAAAAAACTAAGAGGCAGCCCTCGCAATCGGAGCATATATTTGCAAATGACACTACAGATAAAAGACTGGTATTCAAGATCTACAAAGGACTTCTCAAACTTAATACACAAGAAACAAATATACAAATCAAAAAATGGGCAGGAGATATGAACAGACACTTTTCCAATGAAGACATACAAATGGCTAACAGACACATGAAAAAATGTTCAAAATCATTAGCCATCAGGGAAAGTCAAATCAAAACCACACTAAGATATCACCTTACACCAGTTAGAATGGCAAAAATTGACAAGGCAAGAAACAATTGTTGGAGAGGTTGTGGAGAAAGGGGATCCCTCCTGCATTGTTGTTGGGAATGCAAGTTGGTATAGCCACTCTGGAAAACAGTGTGGAGATCCCTTAAAATTTAAAAATTGAGCTACCCTATGATCCAGCCATTGCACTACTGTGTATTTACCCCAAAGATACAGACGTAGTGAAGAGAAAGGCCATATGCACCCCAATGTTCATAGAAGCATTGTCCACAATAGCTAAATCGTGGAAGGAGCCGAGATACCCTTCAACAGATGACTGGATTAAGAAGATGTGGTCCATCTATACAATGGAATATTACTCAGCTATCAAAAAGAATGATTTCTCAACATTTGCTGCAACATGGATGACACTGGAGGACATAATGCTAAGTGAAATAAGTCAAGCAGAGAAGGACAATTATCATATGGTTTCACTCATCTATGGAACATAAGAAGTAGGAAGATCAGTAGGAGAAGAAACAGATAAAGAAAGGGGGGGTAATCAGAAGGGGGAATGAAGCATGAGAGACTATGGACTCTGAGAAACAAACTGAAGGCTTTAGAGGAGAGGGGGGTGGGGGAATGGGATAGACTGGTGATGGGTAGTAAGGAGGGCACATATTGCATGGTGCACTGGGTGTTGTACACAACTAATGAATCATCAAACTTTACATAAAAAACCAGGGATGTACTCTATGGTGACTATCATATTATAATATAAAATATGATTATAAAAAAAGAGAAAAGTTTGGTAACCAAAGAATTGTGTTCATATCAAGGTCAAATATAATTTTATGGGAAAAGCCTTAGGCCCTGGAGAAGTTGCTTCCATGGTGAGACAAAATTGGTGAGTGTACTAGTCAAAGAGATGTGATCCTCTCCTTCCTCCTGTTCTCTCCTTTCCTTCTTCTTCTACTCACCCCTCTCCTATATTGTCTCCTGTCATCCCTCTCTCTCTTTTTCTTCCCTCATCTCCTTCACCTTTTCCTATTCTCTTTTTGAATTTGGGATAGATATTAGGACCAGTGGTGTGATAAACCTGAGACTGATCCTTAGTTTATAACTGGGTATAGCCCCTATGAGCACTTTGAGTTGCAGGGGAAGAAGAAGAAGAAGAAGAAGAAGAAGAAGAAGAAGAAGAAGAAGAAGAAGAAGAAGAAGAAGAAGAAGAAGAAGAAGAAGAAGAAGAAGAAGGGGAAGAAGAAGAAAAGAAGAAGAAGAAGAAGAAGAAGAAGAAGAAGAAGAAGAAGAAGAAGAAGAAGAAGAAGAAGAAGAAGAAGAAGAAGAAGAAGAAGGGGGAGGAGGAGGAGGAGGAGGAGGAGGACAAAGGAGGAGGAGGACAAAGGAGGAGGAGTGGGGTGAGGAGGAGGAAGAAGAAGAGGAGCAAAAAAGAAAGAGGAGGAGGAAAAAGCAGAAGAAGCAAAAGCAACAGCAAAGATGGCTATTGGAAGCAAATGAAAATGGATTTGAAATGCCAGGTCCCCTGTCAGGAGAACACCTAGATTTTGGACTTTATATCCAAGCCCCTTCCAAGACCTCTGCCCTGAACAGGATAAACCTTATCCACACAAAACACTGTGCTGTAGGTTCTGTTCTTGGAAAAATATTCTGCTAAAGAAAGCTTTGCTGGCATCCAAAGGCACAACCATACTGTCAAAGGGCTCACAAGATGACTTCTTCCTTCTGCATCCAAGACTGAGTCCCTCCATTTGCACCATCTTCCTGGTCAATGCCAAGAGTCTCATGTGTCTATTTACTTTTAGTTCAGATGAGACTGTTTCAGGCCTACCCTAGTCAAGTGGCCTAGAGTTGAAAAGATATGTACTTATTCATTGGAAAAACTGAGAAAACATTACTTCATCTCCCAGAACTTCAGTTGCCTAAGAAAGATGGGGTCATAGATAGTCTAAACTCTCCAAGCTATAACAGCCCTTAGGGACTAAATATCCTCCTCTCCTTTTTATACATATGAAAATGCTGAGACTGAAGGAAATAAAAAAAATTCATGTGGGAAAGGGACTAGCTTGTGCATGGCACATAGTAGACCCTCAGTAAATACCAGTTCCTTTATGCTCCATTTAAAAAATGTGTTTTTTTTTGACAGGAATTGCATTAAAACTGTAGATTTCCTTGGGTAGTATAGACATTTAAAAAATATTTATTCTTCTAGTCCATAAGCATGGAATGTCTTTCCATTTATTTGTATTGTCTTCAATTTTGTTCATCGGTGTTTTATAGTTTTCAGAGCACAGGTCTTTCACATCTTTGGTTAGATTTATTCCTAAGTATTTTATTATTTTTGTGCAATTGTAAATAGAAATTTCTTAATTTCTCTTTCTGAGGCTTCATTATCAGTGTATAGAAATGTAACAGATCACATATTGTGGTGAGCACAGGATGATGTATGGAACAGTTGAATTGCTATATTGCACACATGAAATTACTGTAACACCGTATGTTAACTAACCAGAATTAAAAACTTAAAAAACAAGAAATGCAATAGATCTGATAAAAGGTTAGTATCCAAAATATATACAGGTCTTATAAAACTCAACACTCAACAAAACCTAAATAATCTAAGGTAAAAATGGGCAGAATAAATGAACATTTTTCCAAAGAAGACATCCAGATGGTCAACAAACACATGAAAAGATGCTCAACATCACTCATCATCAGGGAAATACAAATCAAAACAACACCTCACACCTGTCATAATGGCAAAAATCAATGACACAAGAAACAACAGGCGTTGGCAAGTAAGTGGAGAAAAAAGAACCATCTTGCTCTGTTAGTGGGAATGCAAACTGATGCAGCCACTCTAGAAAACAGTATTGAGGTTCCTCAAAAAGTTAAAAATAGAACCACCTTATGATCCAGCATTTGCACTACTGGGTATTTACCCAAAGAATACAATAACATTAATTCAAAGGGATACATGCATCCCTATTTTTACAGCAGCATTATTTACAATAACCAAGATATGGAAGCAACAAAGTGTCCATTGATTGATTGATTGATGAATAAAGAAGATGTGGTATATATATTGAAATATTACTCAGCCATAAAAAATAATGAAATCTTGTCATTTATAACAACATGGATGGAGCTACAGAGTATAATGCTAAGTGAAATAAGTCAGAGAAAGACAAATACCATATAATTCCACTCATTTGTGGAATTTAAGAAACAAAATAAGCAAAGTAAAAAGAGAGAAAAGAGAGAGACAAGGCAAGAAAGAGACTCTTAACTATAGAGAACAAACTGATGGTTACCAGAGGGGAAGTGGGTGGGGGATGGGTGAAATAGGTAGTGGGGATTAAGGAGACCACTTGTGATGAGCACTGTGTGATGTATGGAGTTGTTGAATCACTATATTGTACACCTAAAACTAATATAAAACTGTATGTTAGCTATACTGGAATGAAGAAGAAAAGAAAAGAAAAATGAACTCTTAGCAGGAGATTTCTAAAGCTGCAACCAGTGTCCTTCCTGCAAACTACACTACCTCCAGATGGCTATCAACCCTCTGGATGGCTGGAAGATGTACACTGCTGACATTTTTTTTACCTCCCAGCCTTTTTTTAAATTTTATTTTAAATTCTAGCATAATTAACATACAGTGTCACATTAGTTTCAGGTATACAATATAGTGATTCAACAATTCCATGCATCACCCAGTGCTCATCACTACAGGTACTCTCCTTAATCCACATCACCTATTTCACCCATCCCTCTACGATACCTTCAAGCCTTTGAACTTCCCTACAACTTATGACTGACTCCTTCTCATCCCTCAGATCTTAGCTTAAGATATTCTCTTCATGGAATGGCTTCCCTTTCAACCCTAGCTAAATAAAGTAGCTCTCCTTACTCATTTTCTCTCACACACTTAGAACCCTATGGATTTCTTTCAGAGTACTTCCTACTAAAAAAATATTATATTATGTTAGTCACCATACAGTACATCCCTAGTTTTTGATGTAAAGTTCCATGATTCATTACTTGCATACAACACCATTTGGGGTGATTTATATTTTGGTCAATGTACATATTTATTGCTGATTACCTCCCTGGTTCTGGACACTATATTTTGTAATTGGGAACTATGTAAGTTAAACAAGAACTGTGTTTCATTCATAGATATATTAGGCTGGCATAGTACCTGACACATGGTAGGAGATACCAAATAACATTTTGTGAGTAAATGACTGGTGCCCCTGACACAACACAAGTCAAGATGAGAGGAATTGGTGTTACTGGCATCACTTTTATTATTAGGCTGAAACAGAAGTTGAAGGCATGGAAAGGCCAAAAAACTGAGTTGGGTGGACATCAATCTCTAGTAACAGCAGAGTTCAGGTTCTGACCATGGAAGAACCATTAGGTAAGGGCAGTTGGACAGTAGAGTAGGGAAAGAGGCTGCCTCATGTCCCATATCTCTAGGCCTTGACATCTTCAAGTATAAAACAGAGGTCATAATCTTTGCCTTCCCTAAATTACAGAGCTATTGTCAGATCTGATGTAATAATAGATGTGAAGGAAGAAAATAGGATGGGGAGGGAGCTCATGAGTGGGTGGCTTATCTGCCACCACCCTTAGCCCAGTCTTGGCCTAAGGTAGCCTATGTAACAACCTCCCCCATCTCTAAATTGCAGAGTCATTGTGAAAAGGAAGTCCCAGCAGCAACAGTCTGGACTTCTAGCCCATACCTCTGCAGTTGCTCAAGAATGACAGTTGGCTTTTGCATCAGTCCCTCTCTACCATTCTGCCCCCAACCCCACCCCCCATACTGCTGCCCCCAAACCTGTGTGGCAATTTCCAGCCTGGTGTTTCCCCACCACTGTGGCAATGTTCTGATCTCCCAAAGTCTCAGGGACACTGGGGTGGTGATGGGGGTGGGAGGAACCAGGTTTTCTGGACTCCTCAACATAGCACTTGATCTATCTGGGAACATGTCTATCAAGTCACCCTATACTTCTTTCAACTACTTACACTTTTGGAGGCTTAGGTTAATTTGACAACCTGCTTTGTTCTTTTTAGGGCCCAGCATTGGAAATGCAGCTTAGATCAGATCAGATCAGATCAGATCCCATAACTGGTAAAACAGGCTAGAAGCCTAGGCTGAGTTGTATCTAGCTCTACTTCATTCCCATCTTATCATCTTAATTACAGAATTCATGTTGATCACATTAGATGATGGGAAGGGGAAGGCACTCATCCTTAGCAGTGTCCTTTTCCAACACTTTCACTTATTCAATTAACAAACACATGAATACTTACTCTGAGCTAGGTCCCTGTCTAGTGGGGAAGATAGCTAAATAAACAGACTTCCAATTAGCCCAGTGTGCTCATCAATATGATATGTTCAAGGATAATATGTAATATGTTATGTTTAAGCTACAGTGGCAAAACAGGAGTGATCAACTTTCTGGGGTGGGCAGGAACAGTTTCGCAAAGAAGATTTGAACTGAGACTTGAAAGATAAATAAGAATATCAAGGAGTTTTCAGTTAGGGCTGGGGAAAAAGGCATCATGTGCAGTCTAGAAGATTATCCTATGACAGCATGTGCAAAGATGTGGATATATAAAACAGACAGGTAAGTTTGGGTGACTAAAATTCTATATGGTTTGAATACAAGATTTATGCTGAGGAGTGACAGGAGATAAAACTGAATAGATGTGTAGGTCCATATCACTGAAGACCTTGAACGTCATGCTGAGTTTAGAATTTGTCTTCAAGTCAATGGAAAGTAATTGAAGAGAATGCTAAAATCCATTTAGCATCTCCCCAAAGTGTATTTTCTGAACCCACATTTGAACAACCAGTCTGCAAAATGTGCATGTTGTTATGGGAGCAACAGGACAAAATTTTTAGGACCTGAAGCTATCCTGGGAAATCTGTAAACTATGTACACCATATTTATGATTAATGCTGCCTAAAGATAGAACTGTCCATTTCCATTTCTGAATTAAAGATCTATAACTATAGACCAAATTCTTATTTTGCTTATTTCTAGAAAGGAAGTCAAGAGCCCAAAGTTTTCTCAAGTGATCAAATATCGGCCAAAAAGGAGAAAAGAAAGTTCCTCAGAGAAAACAAGATTCTGCTAGCAAGAGAACAATGGGTGGTAGCCAAGCAACCCTGAAAATTCTAGGGGAAAGATCTGTAGGCAGCAATTGCAATTAATATCCATAGCCATTATCTCATAATATCTTATTTTTTCTTTTTTTTGTTATGTTTAATTAGCCAACATATAGTACATCATTAGTTTTTGATGTAGTGTTCAATGATTAATTAGTTGTGTATAACACCCAGTGCTCATTGCATCATGTGCCCTCCTTAATACCCAACACCCAGTTACCCCCTCCCCCATCCCCTCCCTTCTGTAACCCTCAGTTGGTTTCCCAGAGTCTCTCATGGTTTGTCTCCCTCTCTGATTTCTTCCCATTCAGTTTTCCCTATCTTCCCTTATGGTCCTCTGTGCTATTCCCTATATTACACATATGAGTGAAACCATATGATAATTGTCTTTCTCTGCTTGACTTATTTCACTTAGCATAATAAACTCCATTTCCACCCATATCGATGTAAATGGTAGGCATTCACCCTTATCGATGGCTGAGTAATATTTCATTGTATATAAGAACTACATCTTCTTTATTCATTCATCTCTTGAAAGACATTTCGGCACCTATGACAGTTTGGCTATTGTGGACATTGATGCTATGAACATTAGGGTGCAGATGCCCCTTCTTTTCACTGCATCTGTATCTTTGGGTTAAATTCCTAGTAGTGCAATTGCTGGGTCATAGGGTAGCTCTATTTTTAACTTTTTGAAGAACCTCCACACTGTTTTCCAAAGTGGCTGTCTCAACTTGCATTCCCAACAACAGTGTAGGAGGGTTCCCCTTTCTCTGCATCCTCAACATCATCTGTTGTTTTCTGTCTTGTTAATTTTTGCCATTCTAATTGGTGTAAGGTGGTATCTCATTGTGGTTTTCATTTGTGTTTCCCTGATGGCTAGTGATGTGGAGCATTTTTTCATGTGTCTCTTGGCCGTTTGTATGTCTTCTTTGGGGAAGTGTCTGTTCATGTCTTCTGTCCATTTCTTGACTGGATTATGTGTTTTTTGGGGGGTTGGGGTTTGAGAAGTTCTTTATAGATCTTGGATACCAGCCCTTTGTCTGAAATGTCATTTGCAAATATATTCTCCCATTCCATGGGTTGCCTTTTCATTTTATTGACTGTTTCCTTTGCCATGCAGAAGCTTTTTATCTTGATGAAGTCCCAAAAGTTCATTTTTGCTTTTGTTTCCCTCGCCTTTAGAGACGTGTTTTGTAAGAATTTGCTGCAGCTGATGTCAAAGAGGTTACTGATTGTGTTCTCCTCTAGGACTGTGATGGATTCCTGTCTCACATGAAGATCTTTCATCCATTTTGAGTTTATCTTTGTGTATGGTGTAAAAGAATGGTTTCATTCTTCTGTATATAGCTGTCCAATTTTCCCAGCACCATTTATTGATGAGACTGTCTTTATTTTCATTGGGTATTCTTTCCTGCTTTGTCGAAGTTTAGTTGACCATAGAGTTGAGGGTCCATTTCTGGGCTTTCTATTCTGTTCCATGGATCTATGTGTCTGTTTTTGTGCTAGTACCATGCTGCCTTGATAATCACAGCTTTGTAATATAGCTTGATATCAGGCATTGTGATGCTCCCAGCTTTGGTTTTCTTTTTCAACATTCCCCTGGAGATTCGGGGTCTTTTCTGGTTCCATACAAATTTTAGGATTGTTTCTTCCAGTTCTGTGAAAAAATCTTATTTATGTATTTTTTTAATACATCTGTTCTCAATTCTTTTAAACCTATAAGGTGGGCTAGTTTCTGCCCAATCTCTAAGGAACAGAGTACAATGTTATGGGCTGAGTTGTGTCTCCCCATCAAAATTCCTATACTGAAGTCCTCAGAACCTCAGTATGTGATTGTATTAAGAGATAAGGTCTTTAAAGAGTTGATTAACTTAAGATATGACCATTAGGATAGGCCATAATCCAGTCTGACTAGTGCCCTTATAAGAAGAGGAAATTTGGACACAAAGGAGACCTGGGATATGTGTATGGAGAAGAAAGACCATGTAAGGATACAGTAAGAAGGTGGCCATCAACAAGCCAGGAAAGAGGTCTCAGGAGAAACCAAACCTGACAACACTTTAATTTTGGAGTTCTAGCCTCAAGAACTATGAGAGAATAAATTTCTGGTTTTTTTAAAGCTCTTCAGTCTGTGGTATTTTGTTATGGTGGCCTTAGAAAACTAATGCAGGCACTTTCCACTGATATCCCTTGCAAGGGATCAAGAGTGCCTGGCAAGGGGAGGCCTTCTTAATGGTCTGGTAAGGTCTCTCAACTCCTCTTTAACCAAAATGACCAGGAAACTTCATGGGCAGAAAAGCCTAAGCACTAAGACCAGTTTCTTGCATCTTTTACATCAGGTCTGAACAAGGTAAAAGTTATTTTTGTCACTGGAACATTTTTTTCCCTCTGTGAGGTCCCCAGAAGTTGTCAGAGACATAAAAGTCCTGGCAGGAGTAGCATAGATGGGAGAGCCCACGAAATTTTAGGAAAAGCCAAATGGAAATGCAGAAAAGCCCTGGATATGGATCAAGAAACCTTCTGTGTACTATAAATTGGCTAATTGGATTGAAATTAAAAAGAGAGAGAGAGAGACAGTCTGTGTTCAGCTCTGCTCTTAACTAGTTATACAACTTTAAGCCCTTAGTGTCTCTAAACCTTGGCTTTCTCATAAATAAACATGTGATGATGTGTACCTCATGGGTCTCTTACAGTGGCTAAATGAAATTTTCTGTAAGAGATGATTATTATAAATTCTGGAGGAGTTGGAACTTGGATAGTTACTATAAAGGCATGCCAAATCCCACAAAGGAACACACCCTCCATCCAATCCCAGCTCCTCTACTTGCTCATGAAGAGGCCAAATTAGACCAAATTTCATTTTGTTTGGAAGCTAGCCCAAAAAGAATCAACAAGAAGTATATGAGCTGAACCCTTTGCAGAAAGAGTTGAGCTTGTAAAAAAACAATGTACCCATAATACTAATATAATGGGAATTGACCATAATCTGAGTCTCCATCAGGAGACCTAAGTTCAATCTTTAAGAAGACATAACAGGAACAGAATTTGGTATACAGAAAATGGTAACTTACTCAATTATGTTGTAACTTAGCTGAAGTTACTGTTGTGTTGTCATAACAGAGAGGAGGAGAAACAGAAATCTTCCAAAAGCTTGAAAGACCAATTCATACAGGTACCATGGCTCTAGGTAAATATCCCAGAAGGATATCTAAGCCCTTTTGCCGTATTCCTCTATTCTTCAAACTCTTTTCTGCACTCAAGTCTGCTCTCCTGAGTGGACTCACCCTAAGTCAGAACTTGGATGGATGGCAGATCTGGGTAATTCAGCTTTGTTTATGGAGAATAGGAATTTGTGCCTCTGTGCCTTATCAACTATGGATGAGGTTTCTTGTCTCACTAAGCTAAATCCAGACCTTGAACCTATGGTGATCCCTTTCTGAGGCCCATTCTCTGCCAGTGGTCATCTCTTTATAATAATACTTAACTACTTGGTGGGGTCTTCTTTGGATCAGAAGTTCTTACCCAGTTCTGAATTCTTCCTCATTTTTTTTGTCTCTTCTCCCCAAACTTCCATAACACACACATATGCACACATGCATCCAAAATGGAGGGGATAGGGCCTAGAAAAGGCCTAGAAGCAGCATGTGTAATCCTGCTTAGGGATTTTGGTAGATAGCGAGCTCAATATGTGTCAGTTTTGAGATGTGGTGGTCAAAAGTTAACACCATCTTTGACTGCATTGACAAAAATGCAGTTGCAGTGTCTAGAACCAGGAAGTTACAGTCTTGTTCTACTTAGCACTGGTCAGATCACAGAATATTTTCCCTTATGGGCACTACACTCTGAGAGGAACATTGACAAATGGGACAGCCTCAACCCCCACATTTCCCTAGATATGGTTGTGGGTTCATACTTCCTCCAGAGCAACCTTATCCTGCAAGCTCACCACAACCCAGCCCTGCTTGCAGCCTAGCCTCAAGCTATATCAGGAAGTTCTCATCAGCCAGAGAGCTACGAGTCCCGAAGAATTTGAGGTCTTATATTTGTCTGCCTCTCCACCATTAGGGACTTAAAATCATGAATCAATTCAAGTAAAGGCCATTTTATTTTCTTATAAAGCATCATAAATAGTAGCCATTCAGGCCACTGCCACTCACCATAGGCCAAACTATTTTCTGCTTTTTAGACTTTCTTAGGTCCCAAGCCTATGTAGGTATGAAAAAAAGTGGAAATGTGGGGGTACAGAACAGATGAAATGGACCACATTCCCCAAATTCTTTGGACTTGCACACATATGAACAGTTTGGAGCACTTCTTGCTTAGTATTGTGGTTTTCTTAATGGTGTGGATGGTGTTTATCCAGTGGATTGCTGGAGTTTGATGGATCATTCTGGGGCCACACTTTACCTTGCATTTCATGGCTTTTGAAGCTGGAGGTGGTTTCTTACTGCAGAGCATGACAGCAGTTAAAAGTGTGGGGGGATTGGGATAGGCTGGTGATGGGTATTAAGGAGGGCATGTATTGCATGGTGCACTGGGTGTTATACGCAAGTAATGAATCATGGAACTTTACATCAAAAACTAGGGATGAACTGTATGGTGACTAACATAACATAATAAAAAATTATTATAAAAAAAGCATCTTTGAACATGGTGTTACTGTTTTCTTGAAAGTGTAGGTACAAAAATGTCTGAGGTGTCTTTATCATCCTCTGTCCTTACATTGCCTGTTGATGTGGTTGGTGTTCTCCCCTTAGTTGATGTTGTTGCTCTTGTTCTTATAGATCTTGATATTCCTACTATTGCTCTGAGTTCTCATGTTGCTAATATTGTTGCTTCTGCTGGTGTCAATAGTGCTATAAATCCAGTAGCACACAGTACTACTGGATTTCCCCAAGTCACAGTTTTCCCAGTGTATTCAGAAGGTACTTAGTTTATCCATTGCATGTTTTTGTTGGCTTCCTTAGAAAGATTCTAGCAGTGGAGTTGTCCCAGGGATACAGACGACAGTCTCTGACTCGTTTTTGGCCAAAGATTAATACCGAAGCACTAGAACACACATTCACCCAGTGTTTTTACAGCTAACTCTATTTCATAAAGCAATAACTTCCAAGCAGATTGTGATACTAAAGCTAATGAAAAACAGCCTTAGAGGGTGAATGTATTCAGGAGATGAGATATTCTTTCCTATTGGTTCTGGACCTTTGAATGGGAGCCACTGCTATTCACCTTTTTCCTGTTACAGTCTACCCAATGGTCCACCAGCCTGACCTTTCAGTCAAGGTACTTTTATTTTACATAATGATTTATAATTATAATTATTTGTAACTGTAGGTGGAGGAGTTAAGATGGCAAAGGAGTAGGGGACCCCTTTTCAGCCGGTCCCCTGAGTCGAGTTGGATAGGTACCAGACCATCCTGAAGATCCACAGATTCAGCATGAGACGCAGAAAGATACATCCAGATCTCTACAAATGAACATCTCCAGTGCTGAGTATTGAGGTATGAAGCGGGGAGCCCTGAATCCGCACACAGATAATGGAAGATAAACGGAAGGAGGAGGGAGCCGCCACATTTGGGCACCGGAAAGCGGTAGCCACCTGCACGGGGGAGCGGGCGGACTCATGGACCGACACCCACCAGAGAGCAGACTGAGACTGTGAGCCAAGGAACACGCACGACCAGACTGAAACGGAGTTCTGGTGCGCGCACTGGAACCAGACTGAGACTGGGAGCTCTGGGAGCGAGCGGGGATGGCTGGCAGCTGGCGGTGTTAGAAACACAAAGGACAGAGACGCATTGGCCCTGGAAGTGAGGGCTGGGATGCCGGGTGTGGGGCGCACACCCCGGGATGCTGCAGGCTTGAGCAGCACCAACAGAAACAGAGTTAAAGTGGCCAGAACATCAATGGAGAATGGTCCGCGATCCCTCTGTTCTGAGACAGAGGCTGAGGTTCGGCTACTGCTGCTCTGACTCTCAGAAGAGGCACAGCAAACCGCCAGGGAAAACAGTCAGAGAACAAAAGCCTGGAAATACCGGCTCCCAGTGTGCCCATCCCCATTGCCCCTCGCAGGGACACGGAGATTCTACCCAAAGAGGGTTGCCTTAGTATCTGCGCGGCAGGCCCTTCCCCAGAAGGCAGGCTGAAAAATAAAGAAGCCCACATCCCTAAGATCTCTATAAAATAAGTGTGCACTTCCTGGGTCCCGGTCAATAATTTGGGCTCTGGACAACCCCGCAACCACCTCCTCATCAGAATGACAAGAAGGAGAAATCCCCCCCAGCAAAGAAAAGACAATGAGTCTGTGGCCTCTGCCAAAGAACTAATCGATATGGATATAACCAAATTATGAGAAATGGAATTCAGAGTAAAAATGGTCAAGATGATGTATAGACTTGAAAAAAGTATTAACGAAAATGTTAATGAGAATATAGAATCTCTAAGGGTGGAAATGACAGTGAATCTAGCAGAAATTAAAAATTCTATGAGCCAAATGCAGTCAGAACTAGAGGCTCTGACGGCCAGCATGAATGAGGCAGAACGTATCAGTGAATTGGAGGATGGGTTAGTAGAATGAAAGCTAAAATAGAATCTGGGCTCAAAAAAATCCATTCTCAAGAAGGTAGGTTACAGGAGATTACTGACTCAATGAAACGTTTGAATGTCAGAATCATCGGCATCCCCAAGGGCGGGGGGGGGGAGAAAAACAGAGGTCTAGAAGAGATATTTGAACAAATTGTAGCTGAAAACTTCCCTTATCAAGCAAAGGAAAAAAGTATTCATATCCAAGAGGCAGAGAGGACCCCTCCCAAGCTCAACCACGACAAACCTACACCACGTTACATCATAGTGCAATTCGCAAATATTAGATTCAAGGATACAGTATTGAAAGCGGCCAGGGTAAAGAAATTTCTCATGTACCAAGGCAAAGGTATCAGAATTATGTCAGACCTGTCTACACAGACCTGGAATGAGAGAAAGGGTGGGGGGGCATTTTTAAAGCTCTTTCAGAGAAAAACATACAGCCAGGGATCCTTTATCCAGCAAGACTGTCATTCAGAATTGAGGGAGAAATAAAGACCTTCCAGAATCGCCAGTCATTGACCAATTTTGTAACCATGAAACCAGTCCTACAGGAGATTTTAAGGGGGGTTCTATAAAAGTAAAAAGGCCCCAAGAGTGATACAAAACAGAAAGTCACAATCTATAGAAACAAGGACTTTACTGGCAACATGACATCATTAAAATCATATCTCTCAATAATCAGTGTCAATGTAAATGGTGTAAATACTCCTATAAAACACCAATGGGTTGCAGATTGGATAAAAAGACATGACCCATCCATTTGCTGTCTACAGGAGACTCATTTTGAACCTAAAGATACATTCAGACTGAAAGTAAAGGGATGGAATACCATCTTTCACACCAATGGACCTCAAAGGAGAACTGGGGTAGCAATTCTCATATAAGACAGATTGGATTTTAAACTAAAGACTATAGTTAGAGACACAAAAGGGCACTATATTATTCTTAAAGGATGTACCCAACAAGTGGATATGACAATTATAAATATATATGCCCCCAACAGGGGAGCAGCAAAATACACAAGCCAACCCTTAACCAGAATAAAGAGACATATAGATAAAAATATGTTAATAGTAGGGGACCTCAACACTCCATTACCAGCAATAGACAGAGCACTGGAGCAGAAAACCAACATAGAAACAAAAGCTTTGAATGCCATACTCGACCTCATAGATATATATAGAACACTACACCCCAGAACCAAAGAATACTCATTCTATTCTAATGTCCATGGAACATTCTCAAGAATAGACCATATTCTGGGTCACAAAACAGGTCTCAACTGATACCAAAAAACTGAAAGTATTCCCTGCTTATTCTCAGAGCACAACACTTTGAAATTGGAACTCAACCACAAGGAAAAATTTGGAAGAAACTCAAACACTTGGAGTCTAAGAAACATCCTGCTCAGGAATGATTCGATAAACCAGGAAATCAAAAAACAATTTAAACAATTTATGGAGACCAACGGGAATGAAAACACAATGGTCCAAAACCTATGGGACACTGCAAAGGCAGTCCTAAGGGGAAAATACAAAGCCATCCAAGCCTAACTCAAAAGAATAGAAAAATCTAAAATGCAATTTTTATATTCTCACCTCAAGAAGCTGGAACAACAACAGAGGGACAGGCCTAATCCATGCACAAGCAGCAGTTGACCAAGATTAGAGCAGAAATCAATGAATTAGAAACCAGGAGCACAGTAGAGCAGATCAACAGAACTAGAAGATGGTTCCTTGAAATAATTAATAAAATTGACAGACCACTGGCAAGACTTATCCAAAAGAATAGAGAAAGGAACCAAATTAATAAAATTATGAATGAAAAGGGAGAGGTCACAACCAACACCAATGAAATTGGAAGGATTATGAGAAACTTTTATCAATAGCTATATGCCAATAAAATAAGCAATCTGAAAGAGATGGAGGACTTCCTGGAAACCTATAAACTACCAAGACTGAAACAGGAAGAAATTGATTGTTTAAACATGCAAATTAATTATGAAGAGATTGAAACAGTGATAAACAACTTTCCAAAAAACAAAAATCCAGGCCAAGATGGTTTTCCTGGGGAATTCTACCAAACATTCAAAGAAGAAGTAATAGCTATTCTCCTAAAGCTATTTCAAAAAATAGAAACAGAAGGAAAACTACCAAACTCATTCTATGAGGCCAATATTACCTTGATCCCAAAACCAGGCAAAGACCCCATCAAACAGGAGAATTACAGACCGCCTTCCCTAATGAATATGGACACCAAAATTCTCAACAAGATCCTCGCTAATAGAATCCAACAGTATATTAAAAGAACTATCCATCATGACCAAGTGGGATTCATCCCTGGATGCAAGGGTAGTTCAACATTCGCAAATCAATTAGTGTCATAGATTTTATCCAGAAGGAAAAATTCAAAAATCATATGATTCTCTCAATAGATGCAGAAAAAGCATTTGATAAAATGCATCATTTCCTGATTAAAACTCTTCAGAGTGTAGGGATAGAGGGTACATTCCTCAATCTCATAAAAACCATCGATGAAAAGGCTACAGCAAATATCATTCTCAATGGGGAAAAGCTGGAAGCCTTTCCCTTAAGATCAGGAACATGAAAAAGTTGCCCACTCTCTCCATTTTTGTTCAACATAGTACTAGAAGTCCTTGCAACAGCAATCAGACAACAAAAAAGGATAAAAGGTATCCAAATTGGCAAAGAAGAAGTCAAACTGTCTCTCTTCGCTGATGACATGATACTCTATATGGAAAAACCAAAAGAATCCAATCCCAAGCTACTAAAAGTTATAGAGAAATTCAGTAATGTGGTGGGATACAAAATCAATGCTCCGAAATCAGTTGCACTTCGATACACGAACAATGAGACTGAAGAAAGAGAAATTAGGGAATCCACCCCATTTGCAATAGCACCAAAAACCATATGTTATCTTGGCATTAACTTAACCAGACGTAAAGGAGCTATATTCTAGAAACTATAAATCACTTTTGAAAGACATTGAGGAAGACACAAAAAGATGGAAAAATATTCCATGCTCATGGATCAGAAGAATTAACATACTTAAAATGTTCATGCTACCCAAAGCAATCTACACTTTCAATGCTATCCCGATCAAAATACCGATGACATTTTTCAAAGAACTGAAAAAATAGTCTTTAAATTTGCATGGAACCAGAAAATGCCCTGAATCATGAAGGAATTGTTGAAAAGGAAAAACAAAGCTGGGGGCATTCAGTGCCGGATTTTGAACTGTACTACAAAGCTGTGATCACAAAGACAGAATGGTACTGGCACAAAAACAGACTAATAGACCAATGGAACAGGATAGAGAACCCAGAAATGGACTCTCGGCTCTTTGGGCAACTAATCTTTGACAAAGCAGGAAAAAACATCCAGTGGAAAAAAGACAGTCTCTTCAATAAATGGTGCTGGGAAAATTGGACAGCTGGATGCAAAAGAATGAAACTTGACCGCTCTCTCACATCATACACAAAGATAAACTCCAAATGTATGAAAGACCTTGATGTGAGACAGGAATCCATCAAAATCCTAGAGGAGAACATAGTCAGCAACCTCTTCGACATTGGCCACAGCAACCGTTTTCATGACACATCTCCAAAGGCAAGAGAAACAAAAGAGAAAGTGAACTTGTGGGACTTCATCAAGATAAAAAGCTTCTGCACAGCCAAAGAAACAGTCAAAAAAAAAAAAACTAAAAGGCAGCCCACGGAATGGGAGAATATATTTGCAAATGATGCTACAGATAAAAGACTGGTATCCATGATCTACAAAGAACTTCTCAAACTCAATATGCGAGAAACAAATATACAAATCAAAAAATGGGTAGAAGATATGAACAGAAACTTTTCCAATGAAGACAAACAAATGGCTAACAGACACATGAAGAAATGTTCAAAATCATTAGCCATCAGTGAAATTCAAACCAAAACCACACTAAGATACCACCTTATGCCAGTTAGAATGGCAAAAATCGACAAGGCAAGAAACAACAATTGCTGGAGAGGATATGGAGAAAGGGGATCCCTCCTACGTTGTTGGTGGGAATGCAAATTGGTACAGACACTCTGGAAAACAGTGTGGAGGTCCCTCAAAAAGTTAAAAATTGAGCTACCCTATGACCCAGCCTTTGCACTACTGGGTATTTACCCCAAAGATAAAGACGTAGTGAAGAGAAGGGCCATATGCACCCCAATGTTCATAGCAGCATTGTCCACAATAGCTAAATCATGGTAGGATCTGAGATGCCCTTCAACAGACGACTGGATTAAGAAGATGTGGTCCAGGGGCGCCTGGGTGGCACAGCGGTTAAGCATCTGCCTTCGGCTCAGGGCGTGATCCCGGCGTTATGGGATCGAGCCCCACATCAGGCTCCTCCACTGTGAGCCTGCTTCTTCCTTTCCCACTCCCCCTGCTTGTGTTCCCTCTCTAGCTGGCTATCTCTAACCTGTCGAATAAATAAATAAAATCTTTAAAAATAAAAAAAGAAGATGTGGTCCATATATACAATGGAATATTACTGAGCTATCAAAAAGAACGATTTCTCAACATTTGTTGCAACATGGACGGCACTGGAGGAGATAATGCTATGTGAAATAAGTCAAGCAGAGAAAGACAATTATCATATGGTTTCTCTCATCTATGGAACATAAGAACTAGGAAGATCGGTAGGGGAAGAAAGGGATAAAGAAAGGTGGGGTAATCAGAAAGGGGAATGAAGCATGAGAGACTATGGACTCTGAGAAACAAACTGAGGGCTTCAGAGGGGAGGGGTTGGGGAATGGGATAGGCTGGTGATGGGTAGTAAGGAGGGCACATATTGCATGGTGCACCGGATGTTATACACAACTAATGAATCATGGAACTTTACATAAAAAACTAGGGATGTACTGTATGATGACTAACATAATATAATAATAAAATTACAAAAGAATTATTTGTAACTGTATATTTATATATGTGGCCATTTAATTAATGTCCATCTCTCCCACTTAGATAATCATAATTTTTATAAGGGCAGGAATTCTCTCAAGTGTTGAAAATAGCAGGTGTTCAAAAATTAGATAAATAAAAGGATCAATGGATGCTAAGAATAGTCCACTTGCTTCTCAACATTCAAAATGCTAAACACATGCTAACATTGTATGCATTTATTATGTGTCATTTCTTTAATAAACGTCTAATTTGTTTCATAAAAAGACGAACCAAAATGGAAAAATCAGCAAAGGATTTGAACAGGAATTTCACAGAAGAGGAAAACAAATAGTTGTTAAGTATATAAAAAGATGCATAATTTCACTGCTAATCCGGTAATTGCAAATTAAAACAATAAAACAATATTATTTCTGATTAGCAGAATTTTAAGTTTGTTAATTTCAAATTTGGCAAAGGTTTTGAAAATAGGTGACCTCAAACACTGATGATGGGGAGGCAATTTTTCAGCATAAACTGAATTTCAAAATAAGCATCGAAATGATATTATTTGCTTTAAGATAATCCAATATGTATGGGGGTGGAGTTTAGATGAAACAATGTTGGCCATGAGTTGATAAATGTTGAAGCTAAGTGTTATGCACCCCATGACCTACCAACTTATCTCCTGGTGTCCATCCTAAAGGAACATTCCTACACATATATACAAGGAGACATGTCATGGATATTTATCTCAGTGCTATTGGTAATAGTGAAAAATGAGAAACAATTTAAACCTCCATCAGTAGTGATGTAGTCAAATAAATGACCATGCATCTATACCACGCAACACCACACATCATTTAAGTAGAATGAAATGTATCTAGATATCCAAGTCATGCTTTTGAGTGAAAAAAGTAAATTGCAGACTAATATGTTCAACATGATACCTAGAAAATAAACACCATGAAGACCACTCAAAATAATGTCATATATATGTCATATATGTATATGCACACACACACACACACACACACACATACAGAGAGAGAGAGACAGAGAGAGATGATAGATACATAGATACAAAGATGATAGTTGGATATCTTTAGAGAACTACCTGTCAAAATACACACTGATGATAATAGTGGTTATTTATGAGGAATGGAGAAGGGGACAAGGACTAGTGTAGAGGTGAGAATAGTGGTTAAAGACAGCATTGATCTTATCTGTACATTTTATATATTTCAATTTTTACAAGGGGAATATATTAAAATGTTGAGTACCTTGAAGTAACTTTTTAAAGATCCAAAAATAAAAACAAATGTTTAATGAACTGGAAAGATGTTTATGTTAAGTCGCTAAGTGAAAGGAAATAGGTTACAAAACAACATAGTCACATTGCAAGAATAAATACACAGAAAAATGTCTGCATGGATGTACACCAAAATGTATACAGGGTTATCTTTAGGTGGTGGTGGTGAAATTGCAGGTAATTTCATTCATTCATTCATTCATTCATTCATCCATTCACTCATACTTTTATTTATTTATGTTGTATTTGCGAACCTGTATTTTTACATTTTCCTATAATAAATATGTAATATTTGTATTAAAAAAGCTAAAAAATATGATAGTCATTGAGTTTGCTTATATAAGAAAACAGCCACCATTTAGAAAGAAAGAAAGAAAGAAAGAAAGAAAGAAAGAAAGAAAGAAAGAAAGAAAGCCAGTGAAGCAGAGGAAAGGCCTAGAAAGAAACCTCTAGGTAGAAGGGCCTCTATCTCTGCCAGTCAATGCTCCTGACAGCAAACACTGAAACACTGAGCAGTTTATTCTGTGTCAGGCCCTGTTTAGGGTATGGAGAGTGGGACAGGGGTGAGAAAATGGAGGGAGTGGTAGGATGAAAACCAAATTTCTGTCCTAAGGCTGAACTTGAGCTTGAGGCTCTGTCACTATACTTCCCACTGCCACCACCTTGCCCAGGCAACCACCCTCTTTTCCAATCCCTACCATTACATAGAATACAAACATGGAAAATTTGCTTTCAATATACCCATTTCAGGTTCTAAATTCCTTCTGATAAGCAACCAAAGAGCTCCAATTCTTTTATTTTTTATTATGTTATGTTAGTCACCATACATACATTGCTAGTTTTTGATGTAGTGTTCCATGATTCATTATTCATTATTTGTGTATAACACCCAGTGCTCATTACAACATGTGCTTTCCATGGGCTGCTCTAACCTTGGTTGCATTCCTTCCCTTCAACTCCCCTAGTGCCAAGAACCTTATCTCATTGGTGTTCTTCCACCCCTATTCCCACACACACACACACACACACACACACACACACATCTTCCTTTGTGTAATTTTTTTTCTTGCTATTATGAAAGTAAAAGATGCTGAAAATTAAAAAAAAAACTTCAAGTGTACAGAGAACAGTTTTATTTTTATTTTTTGGTGTTGGGTTATATAAGTTTTTAAATATATTTTGGGCATTAACCCCTCATATCATTTACAAATATCTTCTCCCATTAAGTAGGTTGTCTTTTTGTTTTGTTGATGATTTCCTTCATTGTGCAAAAGCTTTTTATTTTGATCTAGTCCCAACAGTTCATTTTTGTTTTTGTTTCCCTTGCCCCAGGAGACATATCTAGAAAAATGTTGCTATAGCTAATGTCAGATAAATCACTTCCTGAGTTCTCTTCTAGGATTTTTATGGTTTCAGGTCTCACATTTAGGTTTTTAATTTATTTTGAGTTTGTTTTTGTGTATGGTGTTAGAAAGTAGTCCAGTTTCATTCTTTTATTGTAGTTACCCAGTTTTTCCAAAACCATTTATTGAAAAGATAGTCTTCTCCCTACTGTATTTTTTTGCCTCCTTTGTCATATATTAATTAAGCATATAAATGTGGGTTTGTTTCTGCACTTTCTATTCTGTTTCATTAATCTATGTGTCTGTCTATTTTTGTGTCAGTACCATACTGTTTTGATTACTACAGCTTTGTAGTAATCTTGAAATCTGGGATTGTGATACCTCTTGCTTTGTTTTGTTTGCTTGTTTTGTTTTCTCAAGATTGCTTTGACTATTTGGGGTCTTTTGTGGTTACATACAAAGTTTAGTATTATTTTGGTTTTGTTTTGTGAAAAATACTGCTGGTATTTTGGTAGAGATTGCATTGAATCTGTTGATTGCTTTGGGTAATGTGGACATTTTAACAATGTTAATTCTTCCAATCTATGAGCATGAAATATCTTTCCATTTGTTTGTGTCATCTTCAATTTCTTTCATCAGTGTTTTATAGTTTTCAGAATACAGATCTTTCATCTCCTTGGTTAAGTTTATTCCTAGGTATTTTATTATTTTTGATTCAATTATAAATGGAATTGTTTTCTTAATTTATCTTTCTTCTGCTTCATTAATAGTGTATAAAAATATCACAGATTTAAAAGATGCCCCTATAAAAAATGTAGATGACAGTTGACTTACTGATGGGAATAGTTTCACGGGAAAAGAAATAAGAAAAGCTGGGCATGCTGTAATGCTCATTCGTGCTTTGCAATTGTCAAAGCCTTAAAAAAATTAATATTTGTACCGATTTCAAATACGCTTTTCTAGTCCTGCATGCTCATGGAGAAATGTGGAAGAAAAGGGGATTATTATCAAGCCATAATTTCCCAACCAAATATGGGCCTGAAATTACTACTCTTCTTGAGTCTGTACACCTACCTAAGGAGGTAGCTATAATTCACCTCAAAAGACATCAAAGTATATGACCTTAGAATCTAAAGGAAACAATTCAGTAGACCATGCAACCAAGCAGGTTGTCTTAACTCCAATAAAGCCCACAAGTTCAGTCTATTCAGACCAAGAAATTCACATAGGCCAGGAAAGAGGATATTCAAAAATGCACAGGACTGGTTTGTTAGTAATGAAGGAAAAAATCTTTATACCCAAAAATAACCAATGGAAGGTCATACAGGGTTTACACCAGGCTGCTGATTTGGGTAAAAAGGTCACAGAGGTGACAAAAACTTTGCTAAGAAAAATTGTCCCTAGATTTGGACTCCCTTGGTCCCTACAAAGTAACAACAGACTGTGTTTTATTACACAAATTCAAAAGAAGGACCTCCAAAAGCTAATAGACCTTGATATCTTGACTGCAGTTAAAGGAGGCCCAGAATTAGATGACTGTCTTCTAACAGGATCCAATGGCTATGTGGCTCTAATTTGTGTCCATGGCTTCCCACAGGCTGGATAGCCTGCTGTACTCTGGGTTTTGCCTGGATGCATGGACACATTGTTAAAACCATTGCCAACCTAGCCAACTTCCAAATTTAAAACAATTGTGAATGTGTTCTGTGTCTCATTGGTATGACCACCTAACATCCATCTTTTTTCCCTCTTTGGGACCAGAGGATGTTGTTTGGCACATGGAAGCTCTTAATAAGTACATGGTCAAAGCCCTAAATAACACTAAAAATAGCATTTCCCTATTAAATACAGAAGTAACACAAACGTGTAAATTAGTTTTACAAAATAGAATGGCATTAGATGTTTTAACTGCTACACAAAGTGGAACTTGAGCTAGCATAAAACCAGAATGCTGTATATACATTCCAGATTACCACAAAAGTATTTCTGGGTTTCTAACTCACATAAATACTCAATTTGGTTCTTTAAATGATCCCTCTTTCCTTTAATGATTGGTTAAACTCCTGAATTGGAGAAGGACCTTTGTCAACTATCAAAGGACTCTGAGTTGGACTTCCTTTACTTTTTGGTATACTAATCATATTTTGCTGTTTCCTCCCTTGTCTCTCCACTTGGTGCCAAGACTCCTTCACTGCCATAACTTCAAGCCATCAAATGATCCTTTCCACTCATACACACATGTGGCCTCCCTTGGATTCAACTGCCTCTGCCTTTAATAATTCCTATGTTCATTTAAGCCCCAAATGACTGATGTTGGCCCATAAGTAGGGACATCTTTATGCTCTTATTTTGCAGGAAGAAGTTCATATGTACAGTGGAATATTACACAGCCATCAGAAAAGATGAATACCTACCATTTGCTTTGACATGGATGGAACTGGAGGGCATTATACTAAGTGAAATGAGTCAAGCAAAGAAAGACAATTATTATATGGTTTCACTCATATGTGGAACATAAGGAATAGTACAGAGGACCACAAGGGAAGGGAGGGAAAACTGAATGGGAAGAAATCAGAGAAAGAGACAAACCATGAGACCCTCTGGACTCTGGGAACCAAACTAAGGGCTACAGAAGGGAAGAGGGTGGGGGAATGGGGTAACGGGGTGATGGGTATTAAGGAGGGCACATGTGGTGATGAGCACTGGATGTTATATGCAACAAATGTATCACTGAACACTACATCAAAAACTAATGATGTACTATATGTTGGCTATTTGAATATTTAAAAAAAAGTTACAGAAGGTGAGACCTTCCACCCTCAACACCCTTAAAGATTTAAAGGTGAAAATTGTTCAGACAGAAATTTACAATCTATACAAAGACTTCACAGGGACCATGACAATATTAAAATCATATCTCTCAATAATCACCCTCAATGTGAATGACCTTAATGGCTCCCATAAAACACCACAGGGTTGCAGATTGGATAAAAGACCTGACCCATTCATATGATGTCTACAAGAGACTCATATTGAACCTAAAGATACATCCAGACTGAAAGTAAAGGGATGGAGAACCATTTTAAATGCCAACAGATCTCAAAAGAAAGCTGGGGTAGCAATTCTCATATCAGACAAATTAGATTTTAAGCTAAAGACTGTAGTTAGAGATATGGAAGGACACTATATGATTCTTAAAGAATGTATCCAACAAGATGATCTAACAATTATAAATATCTATGCCCCCAACAGGGGAGCAGCAAGATACACAAGCCAACCCTTAACTAGAATAAAGAGACATACGTTAATAGTAGGGGACCTCAACACTCCACTCTCAGCAATAGACAGATCATCTAAGTGGAAAATCAACAAAGAAACAAGAGCTTTGAATGACATACTGGACCAGATGGACCTCATAGATATACACAGAATAATACACCCCAGAACAATAAAATACTCATTCTTTTCTAAAGCACATGGAACTTTCTCTTGAATAGACCACATACTGGGTCACAAAACAGGTCTCAACTGATAGGAAAAGACTGAGATTACTTCCCACATATTCTCAGACCACAGTGCTTTGAAACTGGAACTCAATCACAAGGAAAAATTTGGATGAAATTCAAACACTTGGAAACGAAGAACCATCCAGCTCAAGAATGATTAGGTAAACCAGGAAATTGAAGAAGAAATGAAGTAATTTATGGAAACCAATGAGAACAAAAACACATCAGTCCAAAACCTATGGGACACTGCAAAGGCAGTCCTAAGGGGGAAATACATAGCCTCACTCAAGCCTCACTCAAAAGGATACAACAATCTAAAATGCAGTCCATATATTCCCACCTAAAGAAGCTGAAGATAGGACAGAAGAACAGGCCTACCCCACACACGAAAAACAATTGTTTAAGATTAAAATAGAGATCAATGAATTAGAAACCAGGAGCACAGCAGAGTAGATCAACAAAACTAGAAACTGGTTCTTTCAAAGAATTAATAAGATCGATGAGCCACTGGCCAGACTTATTCAAAAGAATAGAGAAAAGACACAAATTAATAAAATTATGAATGAAAGGGGAGAGATCACCAACAACACCAAGGAAATAGAAACAATCATTAAAAACTATTATCAACAACTATATGCCAATAAATTAAACTACTTGGAAGAAATGGATGCCTTCCTGGAAACCTATAAACTACCAAGATTGAGACAGGAAGAAATTGATTGTCTAAACAGACTGATTAATCATGAAGAGATTGAATTAGTGATGAAAAACCTCCCAAAAAACACGAGTCCAGGGCCTGATGGATTCCCTGGGGAATTCTACCAAACATTCAAAGAAGAAATAATACCTATTCTCCTGAAGCTGTTTCACAAAAATAGAAACAGAAGGAAAACTACCAAACTCATTCTATGAGGCCAGTATTACCTTGATCCCCAAACCAGGCAAAGACCCCATCAAAAAGAAGAATTACAGACCAATATCCATGATGAATATGAACGTCAAAGTTCTCAACAAGATCCTAGCTAATAGGATCCAACAGTACATTAAAAGGATTATCCTTCACAACCAAGTGGGATTCATCCCTGGGATTCAAGCGTGGTTCAACATTCGCAAATCAATCAGTATGATAGAACATATTAACAAGAGAAGAGACAAGAACCATATGATCTTCTCAATTGATGCAGAAGAAGCATTTGACAAAATACAATACCCTTTCCTGATTAAAACCCTTCAGAGTGCAGGGATAGAGGATACATACCTCAATTTAACAAACCATCTATAAGCCTACAGCAATTATCATTATCAATGGGGAAAAGCCTTTCCCTTAAGATCAGGAACACGACAAGGATGCCCACTCCGTCACTAGTGTTCAACATAGTACTAGAAGTTCTAGCAACAGCAATCAGACAACAAAAAAGATTAAAACATATTCAAATTGGCAAAGAAGAAGTCAAACTCTCTCTTTTCACGGATGACATGATACTTTATATGGAAAACCCAAAAGACTCCACCCACAAATTACTAGAATTCTTACAACAGTTCAGTAATGTGACAGGATACAGAATTAATGCTCAGAAATCAGTCGAATTTCTATACACAAACGAGACTGAAGAAAGAGAAATTAGGGAATTGATTCCATTTACAATAGCACCAAAAGCCATAAGATATCTCAGAATAAACTTACCAGAGAGGTAAAGGATCTATAGTCTAGAAACTACAAACACTGATGAAAGACATTGAAGAAGACACAAAAAGATGGAAAAACATTCCATGCTCATGGATCGGAAGAATAAACATAGTTAAAATGTCTATGCTACCCAGAGCAATCTACACTTTCAATGCCATCCCAATCGAAACACCAATGACATTTTTCAAAGAACTGGAACAAACAAGCCTAAAATGTGTGTGGAACCAGAAAGGACCCCGAATCACCAAGGAAATGTTGAAAAGGAAAAACAAAGCTGGGGACATCACGTTGCCTGATTTCAATCTATGCTACAAAGCTGTGATCACCAAGAGAGCATGGTACTGGCACAAAAACAGACACATAGACCAATGGAACAGAATACAGACTCCAGAAATGGACCCTCGACTCTCTGGTCAACTAACCTTTGACAAAGCAAGAAAAAACATCCAACGGAAAAAAGACAGTCTCTTCAATAAATGGTGCTGGGAAAATTGGACAGCTATATTCAGAAGAATGAAACTTGACCACTCTCTCACACCATACACAAAAATCAACTCCATATGGATGAAAGACCTCCATGTGATACAGGAATCCATCAAAATCATAGAGGAGAACATAGGCTGTAGCCTCTTTGACATCAGCCACAACAACTTCTTTCATGACACGTCTCCAAAGGCAAGGGAAACAAAAGAAAAAATGAACTTTTGGGACTTCATCAAGATAAAAAGTTTCTGCACAGCAAAGGAAACAGTCATCAAAACAAAGAGATAACCCACAGAATGGGAGAAGATATTTGCAAATGAAACTACAGATAAAAGGCTGGTATCCAAGATCTACAAAGAACTTCTCAAACACAATACACGAGAAAAAAATAAATCAAAAAATGAGAAGAAGATATGAACAGACACTTTTCCAATGAAGACATACCAATGGCTAAGAGACACATGAAAAAAAAAAGTTCAAAATCATTAGCCATCAGGGAACTTCAAATCAAAACCACATTGAGATACCACCTTATACCAGTTAGAATGGCAAAAATGGACAAGAAACAACAAATGTTGGAGAGGATGTGGAGAAAGGGGAACCTTCTTACACTGTTGGTGGGAATGCAAGTTGGTACAGCCACCTTGGAAAACAGTGTGGAGGTCCCTTGAAAAATTAAAAATAGAGCTACCCTATGACCCAGCAATTGCACTACTGGGTATTTACCCCAAAGCAACAGACATAGTGAAGAGAAGGGCCTAATGCACCCCATTGTTCATAGCAGCATTGTCCACCTAGCTAAACCCTGGAAGGAGCCGAGATACCCTTCAAAAGACAAATGGATAAAGAAGATGTAGTCCATATATACAATGGAATATTACTCAGCCATCGGAAAGAACAATTACCCAACATTGCAGCAACATGGGCAGGACTGGAGGAGATTATGCTAAGTGAAATAAGTCAAGCAGAGAAAGACAATTATCAGATGGTTTCACTTATTTGTGGAATAAATGGAATAGCAGGGAGATCAGTAGGAGAAGGAAGTGAGGAATGAAGAGGGTGTAAACAGAAGGGGGAATGAGCCATGAGAGACTATGGACTCTGGGAAACAAACTGAAGGCTTTAGATTCGAGTAATTTGAACTGTTGTCAAGTAATATTTATTTAGATTTGGAAAATGGGTTCAGTAGAATTATGTACCTACGTATTGCGTTAAAGCTATGAGAGTACAGGCAAAGAAGTGTCTCTGGTCTTGAAAAAGTTAAAATAAAATTGAAAAGATATTTATCCTTGAATACTAAGAGATCAATGAAAAGATTTTGAGGTAATTCTGAGATATCATGCTAATTGCAATCAAATTGTTGGATATCCTAACAATGGCATGTTTAGGAAAGGTTTTGTAGAGAAAACAAGACTTGAATTAAGCCTCCCAATGTCTGTAACAGGTACAGAGAAATGGGAAGAGAATGGGAGTCAGGGGAATAGCTTAACTCAAGATATAATATTTGGAGGGGCACCTGGGTGGCTCAGTCAGTTAAGTCTCAACTCAGGTCATGATCTCATGGTTGTGGAATCCAGTCCCACATTGGACTCCTTGCTCAGTGCGGAGTCTGCTGAAGAATTTCTCTCTTTCTCTTTCTCTTTCCCTTTCCCTCTCCTCCTCCCCCTTGTCCTGCTCACTCTCTCTGTCTCTCTTTCTGTCTCTCTCAAATAAATAAATATTTTTATTATTATGATCAGTTAGCCACTGTATAGTACATAATTAGTTTTTGATGTAGTGTTCAATGATTTATTAGTTAAGTATAACACCCAGTGCTCATCACAGCATGTGCCCTTCTCAATACCCATCACCCTGCTACCCCTTCCCCCCACCCTCTTCCCCTCTGAAACTCTCAGATATGTTTCCCGGGGTCCATAGTCTTTCATGGTTCATCTCCCTTTCTGATTTCTCCCCCTTTGGATTTCCCTCCTTTTCCCTATGGTCCTCTGTGCTATTGCTTATGTTCCACATATGAGTGAAACCATATAATTGTCTTTCTCTGCTTGACTTACTTCACTTAGCATAATCCCCTCCAGTTCCATCCATGTCAATGCAAATGGTGGGTATTCATCATTTCTGATGGCTGGATAATATTCCGTTGTACATATGTACCACATCTTCTTTATCCATTCATTTGTTGAAGGGCATCTCGGCTCCTTCCACAGTTTGGCTATTGTGGACATTGCTGCTATGAACACTGAAGTGCAGTTGCCCCTTCTTTTCACTGCATCTGTATCTTCTCGATAAATACCTAGTAGTGCAATTGCTGGGTCATAGGGTTGCTCTATTTTTTAACTTCTTGAGGAAACCCATACTATTGTCCAGAATGACTGTACCTGCTTGGTGTTATATGCAACTAATGAATCGTTAAACACTAAAAAATTAATTAATAATAAATAAAGTGTGTTTCTCAGAATATATATATATATATATATATATATATATATATATATATATATATATGAATAAACCTAGTAAAACTGGGGCACAGGGCAAGGGGTGGGAGGCCCTGAATGCTGAAATTAAAATCAAGTCAAAATGGATGATACTTTAATACACAGGCTCTAGAACCAGACTGCTTGGGTTCAAATCTTGCACTTTTAAGCTGGTTGACTTTAGACAAATATCTTAACCTTTGTTTTTATATTATATATGGTTTGATACCACATAAAGACATGTGGGAGTCTCAGCACAGAAGAGATGAGATCTTTCAGAAACACACACAGAGAATGATAGAGATACAATACACAGAAAGAATGTTTAGAGAAAGACATTGGCAGATCCCTGAGGCCCATCCCCTGAGGTCAGGAAGTGCAAAGGACGAGAAAGTCAGTTATCAAAGAAAAGAAGCTAAAGGCAGAAAAATGCTTTAATGTCATTGAACAACTCAGGTTTGCAAGGGCTATTTTATCTGGTGGGGGAAAATAAGTCAATTCCTTGACATTTCCAATTCTTGGAGTGCTAGGCATAAATGCTGCTGAAGTGGTCATACACTCCTTATGGGCCTTTCTCCCCTTGAAGTGCCTATTTTGAAAGGTGAGAAGGACCTTCCTTGGCTTTTTGGCTCTTAATGTAAATGCATCAGTACATCACATTGGTCAGAAAAATGGCTCAGTATGGATCCTCTGGGTCTTAGGACCCTGACTCTGGAGAAAATGAGCAACAAATAAAAATTAACTCTGAGGTATTTTTAATGAAAGAGCTATTAATGAGTCTTCAAATAGCTTGAGGCTTTAGTGTTCCTTTGATTACATTTCCTGACAGGAACTGGATGGGTAGCAACAGTACTGAGCTTGGAGTTTTGCTCTGCTTCCTTCCCTTAGCTGGGGGCAACTCCATCTCTGAAACTATTTCTTCTGCAAAACAAGGAGCTGAATTCACCTCTTCACTGCCCTCCTGGGATTGTTGAAGATTCCAATGGTTGTGAGAGGACTTTATTCATAAAAAGCTCCATAAATGTGAAGAAGTGGAATTGGTAGGCTAATAATTATTAATACATGCACTCAGATAAAACATGAGAACAGAGGGAATACTATATGAGGATTCTTGTGTAGCTTGAGGGTAATGCATTGTGGTCTGCATGTTTTCAATGGAACTGCAACCATTCCTGAAAATATTCTGGAGGTCAGTGGATAAATACACTTTGGTGAATTAACATTTGCTTTCCATCCAATCCCTAGACATTTAAGTAGTATAAAAGCCAGAGTGAACAGGACATACTCTGCATATTGATTTACCTGAGGCTGGTCCATATGTCTGGAATCTGCCCATTATTTTTTAGTTATTTTCTCCATATCTGCCTCCTACCCACCATTTTGATCAACATCAGAAGACCTAGAAGGCAGAAGACCAGAGTTTTGGCCCCATTCAGCCCTGTATTTACATCGTGTCTCTGGGCAAGCTTACAAATAATTTGTAATTTTTTTGGCCTGCCTGAAAAATTAACTAAATGGCTTGGTGTGGGGGAGGGGTGATAGCCTAGAAAGTGCGGTTGATTATAAGTTTCAAGTATTGTGTAAATAGAGAGAGAGGTTAAAGTCCAAAGTACTCTGCCTGGCATACAAAGGCTGTCACATTCTGGCTCCAGGCCCTACTCCCTCTTCTACCCCTTACCATTTCTCTGAAAATGCTATGTCCTTTCCACAGATCTGTGCTTTAATGTTTGTTTGTCTCTTGGCCTGAAATCATCTCCCCCTTCCCTCCTTCTCTGACAGGTAAATTACTTTACATCCTTGGTGAACCAGCACAGTCAACATGACTCTGTCAATACTCTAATCACATTGGGTTCTAATCATCATGTGTCTTTCTATACTGACAGAGAGAGACAAGGAGCTTTCTCTAAAACAATCTATTCATCTCCAGGTCTTAACACTGTCCCTGGCACACAGTAGTCACTTGGCATTTTGAAGGAAAGAACAGGCAAAGAGAGAGATGTGGACAGAAGGAGGAAAGCTGCCAACAAAGAACCCAGAATTCGAAATTAAGTGATTAGATTTGAATTCCAATCCAGCCAGTTTGTAACTGAATGATATAGTGCAAATTACTTCACGTTTCTCAGCTTCAGTTTATCTGTTATATTGAGTTCATACTCTCTAGTCCTTTCTGCTTCACTCAGTTTACTCCACCATTGAATAAGTGAGGGAAAGGAAAGAGAAGGTAGAGATGAAAGAGGAAACAGAGAGACATATAAAAGAAAACTGCAGTTTGTGAGGAAGAGAAAAAGTTTAAGGTCAGGGTTAAGTGCACCCATGGCTGTCGGAAGAACCAAGACCACTAGAGGGCAACATTATAGCAGGGAAAATTTCACTAGTAGCATAGGGAACAGGTACAGCTGAATGGACCAAGTCACATAGGAGCCAAAACTGTTAGAGGCTTAATCAGAACTTAGAGTCCCCTATTAAGTTTCATATGTCACATCCCAGGTGATTGACACTACATAAATGGACCACAGCTGCCTAGTGTTCACAACTGGAAAGAATGATTCATTGTTTATTTGTTGAGATTGTTGGTATCTATCACCAAATTATGGTGTGTTAGAGTTCTCATGAGCATGCTAGAATTCCACTCTTCTGCCATCTCACAGCAGGGTCCAGAGTCTGTCTTCCTGTCTCTGAGGCTGTCTCACTTCACTGACCAAACACTTAGTCCCTCCTGGGCCCTGTTCCCACAATTGTTTCCATTAAGCATACCTTGCATTACAATACTTACCTACTCAGAAGCCACTAGTAGCTCTTCTTTGCCTATAGAAGAAAGTTAAAACCCTTAGTCTGGTACTCATGGTTTACTATAACCTACGTCTGAAGAGCCTTTGTCTGTCTCCCTCCTCACACTTTTATCAACTTCCATTAAACGGCGAAGCTGGACTGCTCCCCAGTCTCGGAACACACCCCCTCCTTGCATAGTTTTATTGGCTTGACTTGGTTCCCTCTATTGGAATCTTCCAGAACAGGAAACTCTCTTTAATGACACTGTTGCATAACACTTTTTTTTCCCATAAAACTTCCCCTTGTTCCACTAATCACAAAAACTGCCAGAAGCTAGAGACTTCTCTGTGATTTATATACGCTTTTCACTTAGATTAGATTTGTTTCATTCATTCACTTACTCATTTATTCTTCCCCTTAGCATATATTGACAGAACACTTCTTTTCTTTTTGTTTAATTTTTTATTTTAATTTTTTTATATAAAGTTCGATGATTCATTAGTTGCTTAAAACACCCAGTGCACCATGCAATATGTGCCCTACTTACTACCCATCACCAGCCTATCCCATTCCCCCACCTCCTCCCCTCTGAAGCCCTCAGTTTGTTTCTCAGAGTCCATAGGCTCTCATGCTTTATTCCCCCTTCTGATTACCCCCCTTTCTTTATCCTTTTTTCTCCTACCAATATTCCTAGCTCTTATGTTCCAAAGATGAGAGAAACCATATGATAATTGTCTTTCTCTGCTTGACTTATTTCACTTAGCATTATCTCCTCCAATGCCGTACATGTTGCAGAAAATGTTGAGAAATTGCTCTTTTTGATAGCTCAGTAATATTCCATTGTATATATGGACCACGTCTTCTTAATCCAGTCATCTGTTGAAAGGGCATCGCGGCTCCTTCCACGATTTAGCTACTGTGGACAATGCTGCTATGAACATTGGGGTGCGTATGGTCCTTCTCTTCACTACGTCTGTATCTTTGGGGTAAATACCCAGGAGTGCAATGGCTGGATCATAGGGTAGCTCAATTTTTAACTTTTTAAGGGACCTCCACACTGTTTTCCAGAGTGGCTATACCAACTTGCATTCCCACCAACAATGTAGGAGGGATCCCCTTTGTCCACATCCTCTCCAGCAATTGTTGTTTCTTGCCTTGTCAATGTTTGCCATTCTAACTGGTGTAAGGTGGTATCTTAGTGTGGTTTTGATTTGAATTTCCATGATGGCTAATGATTTTGAACATTTTTTCATGTGTCTGTTAGCCATTTGTATGTCTTCATTGGAAAAGTGTCTGTTCATATCTTCTGCCCATTTTATGATTTGTTCATTTGCTTTTCGTGTATTGAGTTTGAGAAGTTCTTTGTAGATCTTGAATACCAGTCTTTTATCTGTAGTATCATTTGCAAATATATTCTCCCATTCCGTGGGCTGCCTCTTAGGTTTTTTTTTTTTTTTTTTTTTTTACTGTTTCCTTGGCTGTGCAGAAGCCTTTTATCTTGATAAAGTCCCACAAGTTCATTTTCTCTTTTGTTTCTCTTGCCTTTGGAGATGTGTCATGAAAACATTAATTTCATTGCACATTTCCATAAGAACTCTTGGGTGACCAGGTGCATTGTCATAAGCAGTAATATTTTGAAAGGAATATTTTTTCATGAGAAGTAGTTCCCAATAGTGAGCTTAAAATATTAAGTAAAAAATGTTGTACACAGATGTGCTGTCATCCAGGCTTTGTTTTTTTCATTTTAGATCACAAGCAGAGTAGATTTAACATAATGCTTATAGGCCGTAGGATTTTAAAAATGCTACTTGAGCATTGGCTTCAGCTTAAAGTCACAAGCTGCATTAATCCCTAACAGGAGAGTCAGCCTGTCCTTTGAAGCTTTGAAACTAGGCATTGACTTTTCCTATCTTGCTATGAAAATCTTAGTTGGCATCTTCTTCCAATAGAAGGCTATTTCATCTACAATAAAAATCTGTTGTTTAGTGTAGCCATCTTCATTAAATACCTTAGCAAGATCTTCTGGATAACTTGTTTCACTTCTACATCAGCACTTGCTGCTTAACCTGGTACTGTTAGATTATGGAGATGGCTTCTTTCCTCAATCCTCATGAACCAACCTTTGCTAACATCAAAACTTTTTCTATAGCTTCCTCACTTCTCAGCCTTCACAGAATTAAAGAGAGTTGGGGCTTTGCTCTAGATTAAGCAAAATATTGTTGCTGGTTTGATCTTTTATTCAGACCACTAAAACTTTCCCCTTATCAGCAATAAGTGTATTTAATTTTTTCATCATCCGTGTGTTCACTAGAATAACATTTTTGGTTTCCTTCAAGAACTTTTCCTTTGCATTCACAATTTGGCTAATGATTTGGCATGAAACCTAGCTTTTGGCCTGCCTTGGCTCTCAACATGCCTTCTTCCCAAAGTTTAATAATTTTTAGCTTTTGATTTAGAGTGAGAAACATATGACTCTTTTTTTTTCACTCGAACACTTAGAGACCATTGTAGGGTTATTAATTGTTTTTTTTTTTTTCCAATATTTTGTTTCAGGGAATAGGGAAGCCTGAGAAGAGGGAGAAAAATGGGGCAATGGCTGGTCACTGGAGCCATCAGAACATATATTTTTTTATTAAGTTCATCATCTTATATGGGTGCAGTTCATGGTGCCACAAAACAATTACAGTAGTAACATCCAAAATCACTGACACAGATCACTGTGACAAATATACTAATAATGAAAAAGTTTCAAATATTGTGATAATTACCAAAATATGACACAGGGACACAAAGTGAGCAAAGGCTCTTGGAAAAATGACACTCACAAACTTACTTAACACAGGTTTGCCACAAACCTTCAATTTGTAAAAAAACACAATATCTGTGAAGTACATTAAAGCAAAGTGCAATAAAGCAAGAAATGCCTGAATGAAGATTAGGACCAATGAAAGAATAGAAAAAAAGTACAATAGAGAGTCAATGCCTAAGTCAGACTGACTAGGAGAAAAAGAGAAAATACAAATTACTAAAACCAGAAAAATGAAGAGACATTACTACCAACCTTACAAAAATGAAAAGGAGTATAAGGGAATACTATGGAGAAAGAGGCAAGACGGCAGAAGATTAGGGGATGTCATTTCAACCAGTCTCTTGAATTAAGCTAGAAAACTATCAAATCATTCTAAATACCCATGAGTTCAACCTGACATGTAAGAAAAGAATAGTTGGAATTCTACAAATAGAAAAGCAACCACTTTTTGCAAGGTAGGAGGTGCAGAGAAGTGATTTTAAGGGGATACATCAAAAGATAAATGCGAGGGAAGGGAGCTCCGTAAACCAACTACCAGAAAGTGTTATAGCTCTGGAGCACAAAAGAGGAACTTGCAGAAGCCTGCTCCAATGACAGATGTCCTTGTCTGAAAGGTGCTCAGGCGGTGAAGTGAGGCAGAATCCTAGGTGTGACAGGGTGGTCTCAGGATCTCCAGGGTTTCAGAAAGAACAGGGACACCTGAACTGGCAGAATTCCCAAACATTGGAGTGGGGAAACCAGCTACTGTCTGTGAGCCCAGGAGTGGGCTTTCAGCATGGTTTGCCATAAACCATGAACCACAGGATGATCAGCATCATCGGGTGACCACTCTCTGGGTGGAGGCCCTGTAAAGGGCAAAAATGCAGGGACCCTCCTCCCACCCCCGGGAGGATCAGCACTGGTGCAAACAACAGAAGTTTGCAGAGCTTGGCAAACCCAAGAGTAAAAACTGCTTTTCCCTGAGGGTTTACTGAAGAGAGGGGGCAGCAATATTTCAGCTCTGGAGCTGGAGATCTGGGGAAGGCCATTTTTATTTGCATCCTTTAAAGAGGTGTAAAAGCCTTCAATGAACAAAAGCCACATAAAACAACACTAAGCAACTTAAAATAAGCCCAGCCCCTTGGCAAAGGGTAGAACAACTCCTCCCAGGCAAAGACACCTGAAATTCAGTGCAACAATCCCCACCCCAGAAGACCAGCTAGAACATCAGGGTACTACCAAGTTTACCAAAAACACAGAATTGCACATTTCCAGTGCTAAGGGAAAATAGTATAGAGAATTTAAGGTTTTTTTCCTCATAATTTTTTAATCTTAGAGTTTTAAATTTTTGTTTTCTTTTTTCCTTTTTTTCTCTTTTCAATTGATTTCTTATTTTATCAACATTCTATTTTTAAGCATTTTTTAACTTTCATTTTTACATTTTATAGATATATTCTTCATTTTTGGCTTCTTTTCACTATATTCAACCCTATTTTTGTGTGTATATATATATATGTATATATACATACATATATATATATATATATATATATATATATATATATATATATATATATATATATAGGTTTTCTTTTCTTTACAATTTTAAGATTTAGTGTCTTCTAATGGACAGACCAAAATACACCCAGGACCAAGTGGATCACCCTGTTTTCTCCACCTGGGAGATTATATTTTCTATATTTTCCCTTTTTTTCTTTGTCTTTACTCTTCTGGCTTCTGAACTGTTCAGATTTGTCTAGTGTGTATTTCTTTTGCATCATGGTTGACATTTTTATTTTTTTATTTTATTCTCTGATTCATCCATTCCTCTCACAGCAAAGGAAAGAGCCAGAGGTAATACTCTCTGCCACAGATCTAACTGATATCGATATAAGTAAAATATCAGAGCTGAAATTCAGGATAATGATGGTAAATTTACTAGCTGAGCTTTAAAAAAAAAAGCACAAAAGATACTAGGGAATTTCTTCATGGAGAAATAAAATCTAATCAGGACAAAATTAAAAATGCTTTGAGATGCAGTCTAAATTAGAGGCTCTAACAGTCAGAGTAAATGAAGCAGAAGAGTCAGTAACATAGAAGACAAGATGGTGAAAAGGAAAGAAGTTGAGGAAAAGAGAGCAAAACAACTAGTGGACCATGAGGGGAGGCTCTGAAAAATCAGTAATACCATAAAGTGAAACAATATTAAAATTATTGAGGTCTGAGAGGAAGAAGAAAGACACAGAGGGACAGAAGATATATTTGAGCAAATCATAACTGAGAACTTCCCTAATCTGGGGAAAGAAACAGGTACTCAAGTCCAAGAAGTAGTGAGAACCCCCCTCAAAATCCAATAAAATGGATCAATATCCTTACATATAATAGGGAAGCTTGGAAATTTCAAAGATAAAGAGAAAATCTTGAAAAAAAGCTCAAGGCAAGAGCTCTTTAACTTACAATGCTAGAAACATTATAGTGGCAGCAGACCTACCCACAGAGACCTGGCAGGCCAGAAAGGGCTGGTATGATATATTCAGGATACCAAATGAGAAAAATGCAGCCAAGAATATTTTATTGAGCAAGGTTGTCATTCAGAATGGAAGAAGAGATAAAGAGCTTCCAAGAAAAACAGAAACTAAAATAATTTTTGACCACTAAAACAGCGCTATAAGAAATATTAAAGGGGATCCTCTAAGCAAAGAGAGAGCCCAAAAGTAACATAGACCAGAAAAAAAAAAAAAAAAAGAGACAATCCACAGAAACAGGGACTTTTCAGGTAATAAAATGGCACTAAATTCATATATTTCAATACTTAACTCTGAATGTAAATAGGCTAAATGCTCCAATCAAAAGACACAAGGTATCTGATTAGACAAAAAAGCAAGACCTATCCATATGCTGTCTATAAGAGACTCAATTTGAACTACAGACACCTCCAGATTGAAAGTGAGGGGGTGGAGAACAATTTATCATGTTAGTGGACCTCAAAAGAAAACTGGGATAGCAATCCTCATATCAGAAAAATTAGATTTTAAACCAAAGACTGTAGTAAGGGAAGAAGAAGGACATTATATCACACATAAAGGGTCTATTCAATGAGAAGATCTAGCAATTATAAATATTTATGCTCCTAATGTGGGAGCAGCCAAATATATAAACCAATCAATAACAAAATTTAAAAAGCACGCTGATAATAATATAATAATAGTAGGGGACTTCTACATCCCACTCAAAGCAATGGAGAGATCATCTAAGCAGAAGAACAACAAGGACAGAAGGGCTATGAACGACACATTGGACAAGATGATCTTCACAGATGTATACAGAGCATTCCATGATAAATCAACAGAATACACATTCTCTTTGAGTGCACATGGAAAATTCTCCAGAATAGATGACATACTGGGTTGCAAATCAGGTGTCAACTGGTACCAAAGGATTGGGATTATTCCCTGCATATTCTCAGACCACAGTGCTTTGAAAATTGAACTCAATCACAAGAGCAAACTTGGAAGGAATTCAAACACTTGGAAGTCAAAGAGCATCCTAATAAAGAATGAATAGGCCAACCAAGAAACTAAAGAAGAATTAAGAAAAAATCATGGAAACAAATGAAAATGAAAACACAACTGTTCAAAACCTTCAGGATACAGCAAATGTGGTCCTAAGAGGGAAGTACATAGCAATACAAGCTTTTATGAAAAAATTAAAGTCTCAAATACACAAGCTAACATTACACCTAAAGGAGCTGGATAAAGAACAGCAAATAAAGCCTAAACCCAGCAGAAGAATAGAAATAATAAAGAATGGAGCAGAAATCATTAAAATAGAAACCAGAAAAACAGTAGAACATATCAACAGAAATAGAAGCTGGGTCATTGAAGAATGAAGGGAGCGGGGGTAAACAGAGGGGGGAATTAAACATGAGAGACTATGGACTCTGGGAAACAAACTGAGGGTTTCAGAGGGGAGGGGGCAGGGGTATGAGCTAACCCGGTGATGGGTAGTAAGGAGGGCACATATTGCATGGAGCACTGGGTGTTATATGCAAACAATGGATCATGGAACACTACATCGAAAACTAATTATGTACTGTATGGTGACTAACATAACATAACAAAAAATAAAAAATTAGCTAATATATGTAAAAAAGAATTAACAAAATTGAAAAAATCTCCAGCCAGATTAATGAAAAAGAAAAGAGAATGGACCCAAATTAATAAAAGCATGAATGAAAGAGGAAAGATCATGACCAGCACAAAGAAATACAGACAAATTTAAGAACAATTTATGATCAACTATATACCAAAAAAATTAAACTATCTGGAAGAAATGGATGCATGCCTGGAAACTTATAAACTACCAAAACTGAAACAGGAAGAAATAGAAAACCCAAACAGACCCAGAACCAGCAAGGAAATTGAAGCAGTCATCAAAAATCTCCCAACAAACAAGAGTCCAAGGCCGGATGGCTTGCCAGGGAAATTTACCAAATATTTAAAGAAGAATTAATACCTATTCTTCTGAAGCTGTCTCAAAAAAATAGAAAGGGAAGGAAAACTTCCAAACTTATACTATGCTGTCAGCATTACCTTGATCCCAAAGCCAGGCAAAGACCCCAACAAAAAGGAGAATTGCAGACCTATATCCCTGATGAGAATGAAAGCCAAAATTCTCACCAAGACAGAAGCCAATAAGACCCAACAGTCCATTAAAAGGATTATTCACCATGACCAAGTGGGATTTATTCCTGGGCTGCAAGGGTGGCTCAACATTCACAAATCAATCAACGTGATACATCACATTAATAAAAGAAAGGGCAAGAACCATATGATCCTCTCCTTTGATGCAGAAAAGGCATTTCACAAAATATAGCATCCTTTCTTGATTAAAATTCTCCACAGTGTAAGAATACAGGGAATATACCTCAATATCATAAAATCCATCTACAAAATCCCCACAGCAAATATCATTCTCAATGGGGAAAAATGGAGCTTTTCCTCTGAGGTCAGGAACACGACAAAGATGCCCACTCTCACCACTGTTGTTCAACATAGTACTAGAAGTCCTAGTCGCAGCAATCAGGCAAGGAAAAGAAATAAAGGCTTTAAAATTGGCAAAGAAGAAGTCAAACTCTGACTCCTTGCAGAACATGATACTTTATGTGGAAAATCCAAAAGACTCCACCCCCAAATTGCTAGAACTCATACAGCAATTCAGCAATGTTTCAGGATACTAAATCAATAGTTCTGACAGCCAATTAAGCTTGCGTTTATCAGTCCCATAGAAATACAGTAAAGAAGAAGTTTTTAAATGGGCACACAAATGCTTCCTGTAGGTATACAACTGGGCTCAGCACAGAAGAAACAGGCAAAACTATCCATCTCCTAGTTTCTCCCTAGAAGAGGTTTGACTACATATTTTTCCAATTGCAGCCTTAGGTCTGACTTCTAATCAACCTGCATCTAAGTGCTTACTCTGGTCTTCCTGGGAGCCTACAAAAACAAACTGTTTCCTGAGAAAAGTTTGAGATTTTATGGAGACTACTGTTGGAGTGAGCCAAGGGGAGACAGTGGAGGATGTTCCACCAGTTCTATAGGGCTCCCAGCAGGATGGGTTCCCAGTCTGCTCCTACAAATATGGTGATCAGAAACTGAAACCTCAGGAAACAGCTAGTAAAATGTACCGTCAAATCCCCTCCAGTGAGAAACTGGCAGATGACTGTTTTCTTTGTTTCTTTTTTTTTCTGTGCTGAGCTCAGTCAGAATAATTGCAGGAAGTTCTTGTATGCCTATTTGAAAACTGCACTTTTTTGTTGTTTAATATTGTTCCATGGGTTACAGTTACCCTGGAAAGCATAAGGAGAGAGAAAGTAGCAAAAAGCTTATTCAAAGAAATAATGAATGAACACTCTTCAAGATCCTGGAGACTTGATCTTAAAGACAAGATCCTAAGCTCATCAAAGAAACCTAAAGAACACCCAATAATATGAATCAAAAAAGACCCACTCTAAGATAGGGTATAATTAAATAGACAAAAGTTAAAGACAAAGAGAGAATCTTAAAAGCAACTTACTACATAAAGGAAACCCTCCCATAAGACTATCAGTGGATTTTTCCACAGAAATTATGGAGGATAGAAAGGAGTGCAATATATTCAAATACTGAAAGAAAGAAAAAAAAAACTGCCTACCAAGAATATTCTACCACAAAATTTTCCTTCCAAATTGAGGGAGAGTTTTCCAAACACACAAAAACTGAAAGAATCACCACTAAACTGGCCTTATAAGAAATGTTAAAATGAGTTCAGCAAGCTAAAATAAAGGGATGGTAAATTAGTAACATGAAAACTTATCAAAGTATAAATATCACTCCTAAAAGTAAATATGTAGTGAATGAAATTCAGAATTCTTTAATATTGGAATGGTTCTGAGTATGCAATTTATTACTCCAACATAAAGGGTAAAAAACCAAAACTATTAAAAATAGGGATAGGCTGATGATGAGTATTAAGGACGGCACGTATTGCATGGTGCACTGGGTGTTATATGCAATGAATCATGGAACTTTACATCAAAAACTAGGGATGTACTGTATAGTGACTAACATAATATAATAAAAAGAATATTATTAAATAAAAAAAGAAAAGAAACCCTAAGAGTTTAACCCAAAAAAATTAGAACAAATAAACGAATTCAGTAAAATTGCAGGCTACAAAATCAATACACAAAAACCAGTTGTGTCTGTTTAATGCAATCACTATCAAAATACCAACAGCATTTTTCACAGAGCTGGAACAAACAATCCTAAAATTGAATGGAACCACAAAAGATCTCAAATAACCAAAGCAATCTTGAAAAAGAAAATCAAAGCTGGAGGTACCATAATTCTGGACTAAGTTATATACAAAACTGTAGTGATCAAAACAGTATGTTACTGGTACAAAAATAAACACATAGATCAATAGTACAGAATAGAAAACTTAGAAATGAACCTACAACTATATGGTCAATTAATCTTCGATGAAGTGGAAAAAACATCCAATGGAAAAAAGTATCTTCAACAAATGGTATTGGGGGGTATCCAAAGATGGCCATGGAGTAGGGGACTCTATTTCAACCGGTCCCCTGAATCAAGCTGGATATCTGCCAAGCCATTCTGAACACCCATGAAATCAGGATTAAATATAAGAAGCTATATCTCTACAAACAAAACATCTTCAGTGGTTGGTCTCTAGGTATGAAGCAGGGAGCCAAGATTCTGCAGGCGGATATTGGAAGATAAATGGAGGGGAGAGGGAACCTCCATACTCTTGCATTGTGAAGGCAAAAGCCTCCTGTGCTGGGGACCATGCACAGACTCACAGACCGGAGGCAGCAGGGAAAGGACTTTAGGACAGCCCTCCAGACTGAAACCTGGAGCTCAGGGGCACGGGTGTGAACTAGGGGCAGCTGGCAGTTTTAGAAACACAAAGGGCAGAGACGTGCCTGGAGCTGGCAACGAGGACTGGAAGAGTGGCTGTGGGGCTTATAAACCAGGACGCTGCGGGTTTCTAGCAGAACAGATAGCAATGGAGTCAGTGTGGCCTGGAGAGCTCAGTGAAGAGCAGACTGTAATCTCTCTATTCTGAGACAGAGGTATGGATATGGTCACTTCTGCTCTGACTCTCAAAACTGACACAGAAAGCCACCAGGGAAAGTCACCAGAGAACAAAAGCCCCAAAAAACTTGTTTTCACTGAGCCCATCCCCCCCAATAGGGGCAGGGCAACTCTGCCCAAACAAGGTTGCCTGAGTATCAGAAGAATGAATTAGTGATTGGGGCGCCTGGGTGGCACAGCGGTTAAGCATCTGCCTTCGGCTCAGGGCGTGATCCCAGCATTGTGGGATCGAGCCCCACATCAGGCTCCTCCGCTATGAGCCTGCTTCTTCCTCTCCCACTCTCCCTGCTTGTGTTCCCTCTCTCGCTGGCTGTCTCTATCTCTGTCAAATAAATAAATAAAATCTTAAAAAAAAAGAAGAATGAATTAGTGAGTTAGAGGATAAGATGATAGAAAAGAAGGAAAATGAGGTGACATGGGAAAAACAAAACCAATTTCAAGAAGTTAAGCTGAGAGAGATTACTGTCTCAGTGAAATGTTCCAATATCAGAATAATCGGGATGGAGGGTGGAGAAAGAGAGAGGTCTAGAAGATATATTTGAGGAAATTGTAGCTGAGAACTTCCCTAATCTGGGGACGGAAACAAGCATTCGTGTCCAAGAGGCAGAGAGGACCCCTCCCAAAATCAATGAAAACAGACCGATACCATGACATATAATAGTACAATTTGCAAATCTTAGATCCAAGGAAACAGTCCTACAAGTGGCAAGGGGGAAGAGAGGGAGGAATATCAGAATAATGTCAGACCTGTCCACAGTGATCTGGCAACCCAGAAAGGGCTGGCAAGACATATTCAGAGTACTAAATGAAAAGAACATGCAGCCAAGGATACTGTACCTAGCAAGGCTGTCATTCAGAATGGATGGAGAGACAAGGGCTTCCAAGACCAGCAAAAACTGAAAGAATATGTCACCATCAAGCCAGTCCTGCAAGAAATATTAAGGGGTATTCTCTAAAAGGAGAAAGACCCCAAGAGTGATACAGAACAGAAATTTACAGAGACCATCTATAGAAACAAGGACTTCACAGGCAACATGACGACATTAAAATCATATCTTTCAATAATCACACTCAACACGAGTGACCTAAATGCTCCCATAAAAAGCCACAGGGTTGCAGATTGGATAAAAAGACATGACCCACCCATATGTTGTCTACAAGAGACTTGTTTTGAACCTAAAGATACATCCAGACTGGAAATGAAGGGATGGAGAACCACTTTTCATGCCAACAGACCTCAAAAGAAAGCTGGGGTAGCAATTCTCATATCAGACAGATTAGATTTTAAGTGAAAGACTGTAGTTAGAGATACAGAAGGATACTATATTATTCGTAAAGGGAATGTCCGGCAAGAGGATCTAACAATTATAAATATCTATACTCCCAATTGGGGAGTGGCCAACTACATAAGCCAACTGCCAACCAAAATAAAAAGACATATAGAGAATAATACATTAATAGTAGGGGACTTCAGCACTCCACTCTCAGCAATAGATAGATCACTTAAGCAGAAAATGAACAAAGAAACAAGAGCTTTGAATGACACACTGGACCAGATGGACCTCATAGATATATACAGAGCATTACACCCTAAAACAGCAGAACATTCATTTTTTTCTCGAACACACATGGAACTTTCTCCAGAATAGACCACATACTGGGTCATAAATCAGGTCTCAACCGATACCAAAAGATTGAGATTATTCCCTGCATATTCTCAGACCACAATGCTTTGAAACTGGAACTCAATCAGAAGAAAACATTTGGAAGAAACTCAAACACTTGAAAGCTAAGGGCCATCCTGCTTAAAAATGGTTGGGTCAACCAGGAAATTAAATAAGAACTTAAACAATTTATGGAAACCAATGAGAACAGAACATATCGGTCCAAAACCTATGGGATACTGCAAAGGCAGTCCTAAGGTGGAAATACATAGCCATCCAAGCCTCACTCAAAAGAATAGAAAAATCTAAAATACACACCCTATACTCACACTTTAAACTACTGGAGATGGAACAACAAAGTAGGCATAAACCATGCATGAAAAGCGAATTAATTAAGATTAAAGCAGAGATCAATGAATTAGAAACTAGAAATAGAGTAGAGCAGATCAGCAAAACTAGAACCTGGTTCTTTGAAAGACTTACTAAGATCAATAAATTGCAGGCCAGACTTATCCAAAAGAAAAGAGAAAGGATCCAAATTAATAAAATTATGAGTGAAATGGAAGAGATGATGACTAACACCAAGGAAATAGAAACCATTATTAGAAATTATTATCAACAACTCTATGCCAATAAATTAAGCAACCTCGAAGAAATGGATGCATTCCTGGGAAACTATAAACTACCAAGACTGAAAGAGGAAGATATTGACAACCTAAGTAGACCAATAACCGGTAACGAGATTGAAACAGTGATCAAAAACCTCCCCCAAAAAAGAGTCTAGGTCCTGATGGAGTCCCTGGGGAATTCTACCAAAAATTCAAAGAAGATATTGCCTATTCTCCTGAAGCTGTTTCAAAAAATAGAAATGGAGGGAACACTTCCAAACTCATTCTATAAGGCCAGCATTACATCGATCCCCAAACCAGGCAAAGACCATATAAAAAAGGAGAATTACAGGCCAATATCCCTGATGAATATGGATGCCAAAATTCTCAATAAGATCCTAGCTAATAGGATCCAACTGCACCTTAAAAGGATTATCCTTCACGATGATGTGGGATTCTTCCCTGGGATACAAGAGTGGTTCAACATTTGCAAATCAGTGTGACAGAAAACATTAATAAGAGAAGACACAAGAATCATATGGTCTTCTCAATTGAGGCAGAAAAAGCATTTGACAAAATACAGCATCCTTTCCTGATTAGAACCCTTCAGAGTGTAGGGATAGAGGGTATTCAAATTGGCAAAGAAGAAGTCAAACTCTCTTCACAGATGACATGACACTTTATGTGGAAAACCCAAAAGACTCCACCTCCCAAATTATTAGAACTCATACAGCAATTCAGTAATGTGGCAGGATACAAAATCAATGCACAGAAATCAGCTGCCTTCCTATACACTAACAATGTAACTCTAGAAAGAGAAATTAAGGAATCGATCCCATTTCCAAAAGCACCAAAAACCATAAGATATCTCAGAATAAACCTAACCAAAGAGGTAAATGATCTATACTCTAGAAACTACAGAACATTGATGAAAGACATTGAAGAATACACAAAAAGATGGAAAACATTCCATGCTCATGTATCAGAAGAATAAACATTGTTAAAATGTCTATGCTACCCAGAGCTATCTACACTCTCAATGCCATCCCGATCAAAATACCAATGACATTTTTCAAAGTGTTGGAACAAACAATCCTAAAATTTGTGTGGAACCAGAAAAGGCCCCAAATTGCCAAGGAAATGTTGAAAAGGAAAAACAAAGCTGGGGACATCACGTTGCCGGATTTCAAGCTATACTACAAAGCTGTGATCACAAAGACAGCATGGTACTGACATAAAAACAGACACATAGACCAATGGAACAGATTAGAGACTCCAGAACTGGACCCTCAACTCTATGGTCAATTAATCTTTGACAAAGCAGGAAAAAACATCCAATGGAGAAAAGACAGTCTCTTCAATAAATGGTGCTTGGAAAATTGGACAGCTATATACAGAAGAATGAAACTTGACCATTCTCTCACACAATATACAACGATAAACTCTAAATGGATGAAAGACCTTGATGTGACACAGGAATCCATCAAAATCATAGAGGAGAACATAGGCTGCAACCTCTTTGACGTCAGCCACAGCAACTTTTCATGACATATCTCCAAAGGCAAAAGAAATAAACAGACAATTTTCCAATGAAGATTATAAGAATGGCTAAAAGACACATGAAAAAATGTTCATCATCATTAGCCATCAGGAAAAATCAAATCAAAACCACATTGAGACACCACCTTACACCAGTTAGAATTGGAAAAATTGACAAGGCAAGAAATGACAAATGTTGGAGAGGATCTGGTGAAAGGGTAACCCTCTTACACTGTTGGTGGGAATGAAAGTTGGTGAAGCCACTTTGGAAGACAATGTGGAGTTTCCTCAAAAAGTTAAAAATAGAGCTACACTATGACCCGGGAATTGCACTACTGGGTATTTACCCCAAAGATACAGACATAGTGAAATGAAAGACCATATGCACCGCAATGTTCATAGCAGCAATGTCCACGATAGCCAAACTGTGGAAGGATCTGAGATGCCCTTCAACAGACGAATGGATAAAGAATATGTGGTCCATATATACAATGGAATATTACTCAGCCATCAGAAAAGATGATTACCCACCATTTGCATTGACTTGGATGGAAATGGAGTTTATTATGCTAAGTGAAATAAGTCAAGCAGAAAAATACAATTATCATATGATTTCACTCATTTGTGGAACATAATGAATAGCAAGGAGTACATTAGGAGAAGGAAGGGAAAAATGAAGGGGGGGAAACAGAGTGAGAGATGAACAATGAGAGACTATGGACTCCAGGAAATAAACTGAGGGTTTCAGAGGGGAGCGGGTGGGGCGATGTGCTAGCTCAGTGATGGGTATTAAGGAGGGCATGTATTGCATGGAGCACTTGGTGTTATACACAAACAATGAATCATGGAACACTACATCAAAAACTAGTGAGGTATTGTATGGTGACCAACATAACATAGTAGTAATTTAAAAAATGATGTTAGGAATACTGGACAACAACATGAAGAAGAAAGAAACTGGACCACTTTCTTACACCGTACGAAAATAAATTCCGAATGGATTAAAGACTTAAATATGGGACAGGAAATCATTGAAATCCTAGAGGATTAACCATGCAGTAACCTTTTTTACAGCAGCCATAACAACTTCTTACTGGATAAGTCTCCTGAGGCAAGGGAACCAAAATAAAAAATAAACTATTGGGGCTTCATCAAAATAAATACTTCCGCACAGCCAAGAAAACAATCAACAAAACTAAAAGGCAATCTTCAAAGTGGGAGAAGATGTTTGCAAATGACATATGTGATAAAGGATTTGTATCCAAAATCTATAAAGAACTTATCAAACTCAACACCCAAAAAAGAAATAATGCAATTTAAAAAATGGACAGAAAACATGAATAGACATTTTTCCAAAGAAGACAGAGAGACGGCCAACAGACACATGAAACGATGCTCAACATCACTCATCATGAGGGAAATACAAATCAAAACCACAATGAGATACCACCTCACACCAGACAGAATACCTAAAATTAACAACACAGGAAACAAAGTTATTGATGAAGATATGTAGAAAGGGGAACCCTCTTGCACTATTGGTGGGAATGCAAACTTGTGCAGCCACTCTGAAAAACAGTATGGAGGTTCCTCAGAAAGTTAAAAAAAGAACTACCCTATGATTCTTTAATTGCGCTACTAGGTGTTTACCCAAAGGATACAAAAACACTAATTTGAACGGTACATGCACCCTTATGTTTATAGCAGCATTATCAATAGCCAAGTTATGTAAAGAGCCCAAATTCCCATAGACTGATGAATGAATAAAGAAGATGTGGTATGTGTACACACACACACACACACACACACACACACACACACACACATTGGAATGTTATTCAGCCATAAAAAAGAATGAAATCTCGCCATTTGCAACAACGTGGATGGAGTGTATTATGCTAAGCAAAATAAGTTATTCAAAGAAAGACATATACTGCATGATTTCACTCATATGTGTAATTTAGGAAACAAAGCAAACAATTATGGGGGGGGGGGGAAGAGAGGCAAGCCAAGAAACAGATTCTTTAGTATAGAGAAGAAACCGATGTTTACCAGAGAGAATGTGGTCAGGGGGATGGATTAAATAGGTGATGGGGATTACGGAGGGCACTTGGTGTGATGAGCAACCAGTGTGGTATGTAAGTTTTGAAACACTAAATTGTACACCTGAAAGTATATTACACTGCATGTTAAGTATCTGGAATTTAAATGAAAACTAAAAAAAAAATCAGTTTTGTTTGTATATATTAACAATGAACTACCTTAAAGGGAAATTAAGAAAGCAGTGTCATTGATAATATACTTAGGAGTAAATTTAATGAAGGTGTTGACAGATCTATGAACTGAAAACTATATAGCATTCATAAAAGAAATTGAGGAAGAAATAAATTAATGTGAAGATATCCTGTGTTCATAGATTGGAAGAATTAATATTGTTAAAATGTCCATACTACTCAGGGTGATCTGAATATTCACTGCAATCCCTATCAACATTCTAATGGCATTTTTCCACAAAAAAAATTTAAAAAGCAACCCTAGAATTCATATAAAACTGCAAAAGACCTTGAATAGCCAAAACAGTCTTGAGAAAGAACAAAGCTGGAAGCATCACATTTCTGCTTTCAAACTATATTGCAAGACTATAATAGTCAAAATAGTATGGTACTGAGATAAAAACAGACACATATATTAATGGAAAAGAATAAAGAGCCCCAAAATAAACCCATGTTTATATGGTCAATTAATTTTTGACAAAGATCCAAAAATATACAATCGGAAAATGATAGTCTGTTCAATAAATGGTGTTGGAAAAACTGGACACTTACACTCTATGCAAAAATCAGGTCAAAATGGGTTAAAGTTTTGAACATAATATCTAAAAATGTAAAACTCCTAGAAGAAAACAGGAGGTAAGCTCCTTGACATGGGTCTTGGCCTTAATTTTTTTTATTTGACACCTAAAACAAAAGGAACAAAAGCAAAAACAATGAAGTAAAACTGCATCAAACTACAAAGCTTCTGCACAGCAATAATCAATAATAATAATAGTAACTATCAATAAAATGAAAAAGCAACCTGTGGAAAGGGAGAACATATTTTCAACCCACATATCTGATGAAAAGGGTTTAACAAATGTAATATACAAACAACTCATACAACTCAATAGTCAAAAACAAATAACTCAATAAAAAATGGGCAAGGGGGGCACCTGGGTGGCACAGCGGTTAAGCGTCTGCCTTCGGCTCAGGGCGTGATCCCGGTGTTATGGGATCGAGCCCCACATCAGGCTCCTCCGCTGTGAGCCTGCTTCTTCCTCTCCCACTCCCCCTGCTTGTGTTCCCTCTCTCGCTGGCTGTCTCTATCTCTGTCGAATAAATAAAATAATAAAAATCTTTAAAAAAAATGGGCAAGGGACTTGAATAGACATTTTTCAAAAAAGACATACAAATGGCCAAAGGGTATATGAAAAGCTTTTCAACATCACTAATCATTAGGGAAATGCAAATCAAAACCACAATGAGATAAAACCTCACACATGATAGAATGTCTATTATTAAAAAGACAGGAAATAACAGCTGCTGACAAAGATACAGAGAAAAATGGACCCTTGTATGCTGTTAATGGGAATGTAAAGCATTACAGTCAGTATGGAAAACAGTATAGAGATTTCTCAAGGAAATAAACCTGGAACTGTCTTATGATTCAACAATCCCAATTCTGGGTATATATTGAAAGGAAATAAAATTATGATCTCAAAGAAATATCTGTACTTGCAAATTCATTGCAACATTATTCACAATAGTCAAGGTACAGAAATAACCTAAGTGTCTGTCAACGGATGAATAGATAAACAAATGTTAGATAGAGAGATGATAATGATAGATGATAGATAGATATAAATAGATATAGATAGATAAATGATGATAGATGATTGATAGATGATAGACATACAGATAGAGATGATAGATGATGAAAGATAGATAGATATAGGTGATGATTGATTGATTAATCAATAGATAGATAAATAGATAATGGAATATTATTCACTCTTAAAAGAAGGTAATACTGCTATTTGTAGCAAATGGATGAACCTTGAGGACATTATGCTAAGCAAAATAAGTTGACAGTGAAAGACTGATACTGTATAGTATCACTTGCATGTAGAATCTTAAAATGTTGAACTCACAGAAAAAAAGAATAAAATGATGGTTGCTTGGGACTATGAGCTGGGGGAAATAGAAAGAATTTGGTAAAAATATATGACCCTATAGTTACAAGATGAATAGTTTGAGGATGTAATGTATAACATGGTGACTATAGTTGATGATACTGTACTGTATGATTGAAATTTGATAAAGAGTAGAACTTGTGTTCTCATAAGAAAATGATAACCATGGGGTGATGGATATGCTAATTAACTTGAGTGTAGGAATTCTTTCACCATGTATACACGTATCAAATCATCATGTTGTTCACTTTAAATATATTACAATTTGATTTGTCAGTTATGCCTCACTAAAGCTGGAAAAAGAAGGATTAACGTGGGGGGCGCCTGGGTGGCTCAGTCGTTGAGCAGCTGCCTTCAGCTCGGGGCATAATCCCAGTGTCCTGGGATCGAGCCCCATATCACGCTCCTCCGCTGGGAGCCTGCTTCTTCCTCTCCCAATCCCCCTGCTTGTGTTGCCTCTCTTGCTGTCTGTCTCTCTCTCTGTCAAGTGAATAAATAAAATCTTAAAAAAAAGAGAGAGAAGGATTAACATGGATTCATATGGAATTGCTGGGGAGCCCCAATTAAAAAAAGATGATCTTATAGAAGGAAGACAAAATTAGAGGAATCACACATACTGATTTCAAAACTTACTAAAAAACTGCAGTTACCAGGGCATGTGGGTGGTTCAGTCAGTTAAGCATCTACCTTTGGCTCAGGTCACGATCCTGGGGTCCTAGGATCAAGCCTCACATCACCTCCCTGCTCAGAGTGGAGCCTGCTTCTCCCTCTCCCTCTGTTCCCCATCTCATGCTCTCTCTCTCTCTCTTAACTCTCTCTTTCACTCTCTCTCTCGCTGTCTCTCTTTATCATAAATAAATAAATAAATAAATAAATAAATAAATAAATAAAATCTTAAAAACAAAAGCCGCAGTTACCAAAATAATGTAGTACTGATATAAGGACAGACATATAAATCAGTGAAATACAATTGAGAGCCCAGTAATAAACCCATATTTATGGTCATTGATTTTTGACAAGGGCGCCAAGATAATTTATTCCATGGGAAAAGAAGTCTTTTCAACTAATGATGCTGGGACAGCTAGATAGCCACATACTAAATAATGAAATTGGGCTCCTACTTCACACCATATACAAAAATTTACTCAGCAATACAGATGTCAACAAAATAACTTGGCTAATTGAATTTAAATAAAAAAAAGATGTCAACAAAATGGCAGCTTAGGAATTTCCTCATCTCCTCCCACATTCATCAATGTGAACAACTATTTGCACTCAAAAATACCTTCACAAAAGCCAAAGATTCCAGGTGAGGAATTACACAGGTGAGGGATTTCTGAGTGATGCACAGAATTCAGAAAGGATGCACTGAGAAGGGTAGGAAATAAAGATTTGCACTACTCCCAGTACCCTTGCTTACACTGAGGCAACACAGCACTGAGAGAGACACCTTCCACATAGAAGGAGGAGTGTAACAAGAGTGCCTGACTTCACTTGGATCCCAATATGGGCTTGAATGCATCACATGACTTCTTATCCAGGAATACACCACCATACCACACTTCTAATTTAAATGACACATTAAAAATAACTTGCTTTTGCAAGGGGCAGTCCAAGAGGCTTACTTATTCTTCCTTCCAGGAAAAGTATAGGCCCTGGAGAGAACTTGTGTCTGTCTGGATGGTGTCTCTATGGCCAGAACCTTTTTCACAAGCCCCACCTCTTAAGAAGGCCAAAGTGCAGTGCTGTGGAGGCATGAATTTCCTGGGTCTTTGTGAAATGAAAACAGGTTCCTGGAAATAAGAAAATTAATAGTGTGCTCTATTTTCCTTTCTGTATTAAAAAGATTATCTCTGAGAAACAAACTGAGGGCTTCAGAGGGGAAGGGGTGGGGGAATGGGATAGGCTGGTGATGGGTAGTAAGGAGGGCACGTATTGCATGGTGCACTGGGTGTTCTACACAACTAATGAATCATCGAACTTTACATCAAAAACCAGGGATGTACTGTATGGTGACTAACATAATATAATAAAAAAGATTATTAAAAAAAGATTATCTCTAAGAGCATTAAAGAAAACATATAACAATAAAAATGGAAGTGTCTCATAATCCCACCATCCTAATATCACTAGGCTCATGTTTGCTTTTTTTCCTTCCATATGCATGCATATTTTAAATAGGCTTCAACCAAGATGATTGGGAATTTGGTGCATGATATTTTCATTTACCATTCTATCAAAGGCATTGTGTCACATACCTTTGCAGTCTTCCTATTTTTTTTCCCTCAAGGCTACCTAATATTCCATTCTGTTGATGTACAAACAGACAGTCCCCTAATGGTGGACAATATTGTTACCATTTCTTCATCAGTAAGGCTGCAATAAGCATCCCTATGTACATAGCTTTTCTGTACCTTTTGGAGTCACTCCTTGAGGAAAATTTCTGTAAATTAGAATTCCTGGATCATAGAACATGAATTTATTTGTGGCTCTTACTGAATATTTCTGTAGTGCTTTGCCAAGGAGTCCAGCAAATTATTTCCAAGGTTTCTAAGAGTATGTGAGTATACCTACTTCTATACAAGTTTACTAGCACTGGATATCATTGCTTAAAATCATTTTTTGCTCTTCTATTGTGACTAATATATTAAAGCTTCCTAATTTGAAATGTAGTTGTGGCAGAGTTGTTAAGATCTTAAGTTCTAGAAACAGACTACCTGGGTTTGCATCCTGGCGCCACCACAATAGAAGATGTGAGACCTGAAGAGAGTTATTTAACCTCTCTTAATCTTATTTCCTCACTGGAAAATGTGGGTGATACTAGTATCTAGCTTATAAGGAAACAAGCAGAAAAAAACATAAGGCAGGATGATATGGAAAACAAAACAAACCAAACCAACCAACCAAACAAACAAACAAACAAACAAAAAAAAAACACCGCTCTGGGAATCATGGGACCTAGGCTCTAAGCTGTGCTGTGCTAAAAACTGAGTGTGACCTCAGGCAGTTCCCACCCCACCCCCAGACTCAGTCTCCTCAAATGTTTTTAAAATATAGGAACACCATCAGTTCTTCTCAGGCTTACATACATAAAGTAGCTAGCAAAATGTATACCATAATTATTTCTTTATGTATGCTCCATCTTTGTTTCCTGTCTAGAGTGTGAGTCCCTTGCCTTGGGCATCTGCCCTAGTACCTACTCTGTTTAGGCTTGAACCCCTGCCTTGCATTCATCAATCTTGCGTCCAAAGCCGCAGTCCAATTTGTGGCTGTAAGTGTGGACCAAGTGATCCCCCAATTCCCATTAAGATCTAACAACTTGGTTCTCTGTGAAATTAAGTCTCTTCAGTTCATGTCTCATTTAGTGCCTCTGGCATTTTTCTCCTTCAAAATGGGTTAATCTCTCTTTTTATTTTTCCTTCCAAGATAGGTGTCCTTCCTCTGAGGCAGCCTGATCAAGTCCACTAAAGGCCAGGCCACAGTTCACAGGCTCCAGGACTTAGGTGATAGCTATCATCTGCCTGAGCACCCAGGAAAGGCCTCCAGTCTAAAGTACCTATCCACCTCAAGCAGTTACCTTAAGATTAGAGTCTGCTGCTTCTAGCTTTCTCCACATGCATTCTTGGCCTGGGGCCAGACTGTCAAGTTGGTCAAGACTTTAGACCCTTGTTTCAAGGTCTATACTTCCCCTCACTTTGGTATCAGGATTTGCTCTCTGCCCCCAACTCCAAGTACTCCAGAATCTCTTACTCTTTCTTTCTCTAATTCCTTAGGAAAACCTGAGCTAAGGAAGGAATCAAAACTCATTTACACTGAGGCAGTAGCAACTGTTAACATCTATAAGTGTGAAAAGACAAAGAAAAGACTGCACCTTCAAACAGGAATTAAAGCCTTTCTTAATTTAATAATTCACAAGGTAGAGTGAAATAAGACATGGTTGTGGTGAAGATGAGGTAGTAGGATAAGACTCAGTGTCACAGAGGTTGCAGAGCAACCTCTACAACATTGGCCACAGCAACCTTTTTCATGACACATCTCCAAAGGGAAGAGAAACAAAAGAGAAAATGAACTTGTGGGACTTCATCAAGATCAAAAGCTTCTGCACAGCCAAGGAAACAGTCAAAAAAAAAAACTAAGAGGCAGCCCACGGAATGGGAGAATATATTTGCAAATGATACTACAGATAAAAGACTGGTATCCAAGATCTACAAAGAACTTCTCAAACTCAATCCACAAGAAACAAATAAACAAATCAAAAAATGGGCAGAAGATATGAACAGACACTTTTCCAATGAAGACATACAAATGGCTAACAGACACATGAAAAAATGTTCAAAATCATTAGCCATCAGGGAACTTCAAATCAAAACCACATTGAGATACCACCTTACGCCAGCTAGAATGGCAACAATTGACAAGGCAAGAAACAACAATTACTTAGAACTTATTTTTTTAAGATTTTATTTATTTATTTGAGACACACAGAGAGAGAGAACCCTCAAGTGGGGAGGAGGTTCAGAGGGATAGGGAGAAGCAGACTCCCCACTGAACAGGGATCCTGATGCGGGACTCAGTCCCAGGACCCTGAGAGATCATGACCTGTGCTAAAGGCAGACACTTAACCAACTGAGCCACCCAGGTGCCCCACTACTTAGAGCTACTAGTCTGCATGGCAGCTAGCCATTAATTCTATAAATATTTTCTGAGGTATATGATCTGAATTGGGAGTAGAGCATAGATTAGTGAGACCGGGCAAATGGGCTTCATATATTTAGGAAACAAGTAGGTTCCAACAGAGAGAATTCAGTTCCCTAAACATGGACTGCACTTATTTTCTCCATTTACCATTTCAAAGGCATATGCCATCAGTCATAATGCACGTTTGCTTGTGAAGACCATCCCTCTTCCTTGGGATGCAAGTCAAATCATATACTTTGCCCATAGTGGGTCAAAATAATACTTCAAGAAAGAGAGACTAAAGTAGTCATTATGAGCACAGACTCTGAAGTCAGTCACACATTTATATCTGAACCTGGTTTCTACAACTTGATATATGTGAATTTGAGCAAATTCTTTAATCTCTCTGAGCTTCAGTTTCCTTATCTGGAAAAGGCTACCTATTTCTTTGGAATGTTATAAAGATTAAGTGAGGTAATGTGTATATCCAGGCCTTTGAGCATAGTTAATCCTTTATGAACATTAACAATTTTATACTATTTGTTATTCATTGATATGATAGTGCATTAGCATAAAGCAGAAATGAATTAGATAAGATATATAATGAAGTGGAAAGAACACTGGCCTGTAGTTCATAGACCTGGGTTGAAGTCCTGACTCCACCAATACTACTGAGTATAGAACCATAGATTTGAAGGGTATGTTTCAAGAGGGATAAGTAGTACAGAACATATCTGGTGCATAGGTTTTGTGGAAGAGCATGGTAGGATGGTGATCTTATGGAGAGTGTTGAATGCTAAGTTTGGGGCTTTGTAAGGTACCAGGACATGACTGGCTTTGTGCTTTAAGATTGTATTCTGGAAGTAAAATGGAGGCTGAATCTGTACCCAAGATTCTTTGCCTTGTGGATATTTCTACAAATTATTTTAGTCTTCACTTGGTCTAGTTACTCACCAGTTTAGCCATCTGTACATCTACATCTTCATGCCCAATCCAGTCTTCTTCCATTTCCTCTGTAAAAGAAACTCCAGTTCTTAGCCTGACCCACTCATGTTGGCACAACTTTACCAAGCTAAATGAATAAAAAAAAGTGTTAAGGTTATAGTCAGTTCCCCCCATGTACTGAGTCTCTTCATCTGAAAAAAAAGGGGGAGAAGGAATTGAACTAGGTGATCTCTGAGGTCCCTTTGAACTTTGACCTTTTCTGATTCAGTATTTTCTCATCACTACTCTTCCTTCCTGATTTTAGCTTTGGTGTTCTAACAGCAATGACAAAGAACACCAAACCAGCCCCTCCCTCACATGGACAAGATGGACATTTCTATCTCTGATATGCTTATCTACCCCTTCAAATAAACTGACATACTGTTATTTGTATGGTCCATGGTGAATGAGAAAAGGTAAATGACCCACAGGGGAACTGAATTGGACTCATTGACATCAATTATGAGGTGTGCTAATCAACTGAACTAATTTGCTATACACTAGTAAAGCAATTCAATGGCCTTATCTGGACTTCCCAAGGGAAGATACCAGGAAGAAAGAGGTTCCCAAACAGTTATTTTCCCCTGAAAAAGGAGTGGTGGAAGGAAAGAGATGTACTTCTAAAGAACCTACTATCTCAGTCCCTGTGCTTATTATACACCTTCTCATATATTACCTCATTCTGCTATGAAGTGATTCCAAATACGGTATCTAACCCTCAGGGTTGACTCCTCCTTTTCCCTCACCACCCCTATGTGTAACTCTTCCTTGGTTGAAGAGGATGACTTACTCAAATAGAAGAGTTAGACTTGGCCAAAGACTTAAGAGTAACTACTCTTACCGGAATCTTTATTATCACATTAAATCCTTCTACCAGCTTCCATGAGGCCCAAGTTCTCTTACCCCCAGGTTAGACGGATGATAAAACAAGTTCCACAAACTGAAATGGCTTACCCAAAGTCATACTCTAGCAAGTGCCAGACCTTGAATTGGAACCCCAGACTTCTGATACCATGCCCAGTCCTGTTTCTACTGTCCCTTTTAGGCACACTTAGATCCCTCAATTCTTGGGGACTAGGAATAGCAGAACAGAATTAAACATCAGGAACAGTGAATAGGCAACCCGATGAAGTAGTGAGCTAAGGTTCCCAAAAGATCTTCAGACTGAGATAGCCTCCTACCTTTAGGGATTGAGAAATGTACCAAAGCCATCAAATTAAATTAAAGAGCTGCTGAATTAATTGTATTTCATGTAAAGGAAGCCATGTTGTAAGACCAGTGAGACATCAGTACAGCCTGAGTTGACTCCGGTCCACTTCCTCAGGCACACATTTTCTGTGTCATTAAAATGTTCCTGTCTGGTCCTTGCCTACTGCTAATTAAAGGAGAAATAAAGCCTCAAAATTGACAAAAAGTTCCCTGGAGCCTCCCCAGCTTGCCCTATGAAATAAAGTAGCTTGTGGTACCTCAACTTCATGAAATTACCCACAACAAAGAGGAAAGGAAGGAGTTGGGAGATCCAAATAAGACAAAAAGAGCTATTTTTTTCTTTCTCACAATAAAAAAAAAAAACTCATGGCAACAGGACCCTCAGCATTTTTCCCCCTGTTTCTGTTCAAATCATTTGGCATAAGCCATAAAACCTCCACTGACACAAAGTCATGAATTCATACTTACACATACCAAATGCCTTCTACATGCATGGGCTTCCTACCTGGTACTGAATCTTATGCCAGGTACACTCATTAATCAACCTTATTGCATTAACTCTTTCAAACAACCCTAGAGAATGAGGGTAATAATAGCTAATGTTCACTGACTAGTTACTGTGTTTCTGCCTCTGTTTTTTGCATATATTACCTTATTTAATCCTCACAATAAATCTATGAGGAAAGTTCTACCATATTTCATCAATTTTTAGATGAAATTAAAAAAAATAACATCATTAAAGTTTGAATGTAGCTTATTTTCTTTTAACACCTTGTTTAATTTTCAGAGCACTTATCACAAATTATACATTTATTTGTTATTACATCTCTCACGGAACTGTGAACTTTGAGGGCAGAACTTTGACCTTCTTTAACCTTGTTCACTATCTTATCCCCAGAACTCAGCACACAGTCTAATGCACAGTGAGTTCTCAGAAAATATTGGATTAATTTATCACACAACTAATAAGTAGACACCTCAAACTGAAAAGGTGATTGAAATCATCTAAACCATCCCTCTGCTTTTAGAAAGAAAAATTTACAAAATTGACCATTAATAAAGCTCTTTCCAGGAAATTTGATTCAATATCATTTACATCTGCTTTGTAAACTCTTTTCACAACTCTTTCTCCTTCCTTCCCACCCTACCACTCCTGCTCTTCTCATGATTGCCTTAATTGTCACCTCCTCAAAGAAGACATACCTGATTTCCTGATTAGATTTCCACCTTGTTATTTTGTATGACAGCAACTTATTACTTTCTTTATAATACTTATCACAGTCTGTAGTTATTTTGTATAACTTTGTTTACTTATTTATCATCTGCTTCTCCCATGAAAACATAAGGTCCATGCTGTCAAGACCTTATCTATGTTGTTCATCACTGTATCTTTGCGGTGCATGCCCTTGAGTGAGGGAGACACATGGTAAGTCATAAAGGTATAATATTTTAAGTAGAGTAAAATGTTATGAAGAAAAATGAAATGAGGTAAGATTGATACTGGAGAGTTAAATGGAAGAAGTGGAGACTTCAATGTTTGACGAAGGACATGTAGGAGCACAGAGAAGCAGACTTCAGAGTAGGAAACAGTGTAATGGAAGCTAAAGGGTCTATCAAAAGGAGTGGGATGCTCCAAAGGAATCTGGCAAGGACATTTTCTGTGGTCCTTTTTTTTGTCCTGTGGGAGGAGCAAAAGAAGCTGGAGCCTCTACCCAAATGTATGTCCTAAGCCAGCAGCAAAGGACTCAAGCTACCTGGCAATACCTCCTAAACCAGAGGCCAGTGAGAAACCTCTTGGGACCTTTAGGACTCAGCATATCCACTAATAGGTTGTTTAACCTTAGGTAAATCTTTGCTACTCTCTGGATCTATAATAATGTGGACTTTGGATTATCTGGTCTGTTAGGGTTCTTTTGAACAGAACATTCCAAAACTCTAGGAAACCAGAACAGGTCTATTCCATGGCCATTTCTTGGGATCATTGGCAACTGTCCATTTAACTCTGCCTGGAAAGAGAACCTTGTTCTTATCTATCATCCTCTGTCTACATAGAATCTGGCCTCCTGACTCTGGCTGGAAGGATATGGGAGGAACAGGGAAGGGGAGGGTCACATGAAGACAGAGCAGGAGTTTTCTATCTAATGAGCAAGGAAGTGAAAAACTGGCAGATTATGGGCATTATCTTGCTACTGACCACCCCTTATGCCCCTTTCAAAATTTAGGGCAGAAGGGAGGAATGGGAGCCAGTACAAAGGGTGAATAACAGTTCTGAGGATGAATTCCTGTCATAGTAACTCTGAGATTTGGGGAAAATCTTGGGGAACAGACTTTCTAAGAAGCCTTCATCTTTTCATGCAGTGTCTAAAGGGCATGCTAAGCTTTACAAAGCTGCAGAGACCAATTCTTGGCATTAGGTTAGTGCTGACTTTGGATAAAAGCAGGCAAGCATTCTCAGTGTTGCAAAGGGCTTGTCCTCCATTACCTCCCCAGATTACTGTTACTAGCATTCCTAAGGGATTAAAATAACAATTGCAAACCTCCATACTTTACAGTGGAAAAAATGAAACTTGGGTAAAAGGAGTGATTTTCCCAAGGTCTGAGCTGGGACTGGGCTCTAGGCTCACCTTCCAATACACTATGCTGTCTATGGGCTTTAAGCCAACAAACTCTATCTCTTTCTTTAACTCTTTTCAGTCTCCAACTTGTCACTAGTATCTAAGGTCCATGAGACTTTATAAGTGAGAAGTTCTTGAGAGCAATGTCACTAAATTTACAATGTGCAAGCTGGAGAAATGCCTTAAGACCATCTAACCAGGGGTTATAATGGAATCCCCAACATGTCTAAGGGGAAACATTATATTCCCAGCAGTGAGGGGTGGGAGATGGCAGGAACTATGCATAGGGTTTATGATTCTCAATGAGCAATTCATCAAATTCACATGGTGAAGTGAAGAAAAGCAGTGGATTTGCATGTTATGTGGAATGAGGGGAATTTGGATTCTAGACTTAGCATATAAAGGGAAAGTTAAAACTGGTCAAAATTCCCCCTAAAAATCTCTTAAATCACCAAGACCTAGGTGGGCACTTACAAGTCCAAAAATGAGATTTAATTTCTGTTTGTTTCTCTGTATATTTTGGCTGTGGCCTCTCTTCTCTCCCTGGGTCAGTGGAGAACAGTTAAATTGGGGAAAGAGTGACAAAGTAAACAAAGCACATGTTCTCCCTTTGCCAAACAACAAACAACTAAATTCCCATAAGTTATATGTGTGTATGGTGCAAAAACACTGTAAGAAGGGGAACTGCTCCCTTTTTGCTCTCTCTACCTGCACAGCCTTCCCTGGAATTGAACCAACCAGAAGAGGCTCCGATATTGTATACATTCCTTTCATCTCTCCTATCACATTTCTTGCTACTTACCACAATCAACTACGTGGATAGTCTATTGTGCCCATACTTGGTCCTGGGACCAAGAGCACATTAAATTTGCATCTCACAACAGCCCTGTGGGGTAGCCAGGTCATGATTCATTACCCTCATTTTACAAAGGAAGAGACTGAAGCCAAAGTTACACAGTGGCAGAGCTGTCCTGGTTTCCATTTCAGTGGTCTTTCTACTATACCATTCTCTCTCTGGACAAATAGAAGAAGAATGGCTGCAATTTACGGAACACTTATTCTTTGCCAGTCTCTGCATGAAGCTATTTACATTTAGTTGCTGAACTGAGAAGATGGTTGGTGGTATTTGCAGAATTAATTAGAGAAAATATGGGGGGCATTAGATAGAAGGCTCTTGAAATTGATTAGAGAAATAAGAGCATATAATAGGAAACTGATGGTGGAAATGGAAAGGAAACAAGATGTGGGAGAGATTTCCATTGGATTAGGTGGAAAACAGTGTGATCCTGAGGACACAGGACATGAGTTTTGATTGAAGAAAAGAGAAATAAACATGTGCTCTAAAAGAAGGCACTGTACAGATTGTTATCCAGCATCTGTGAAGCCGGCTAATTTCTAAAAGAACCCCAGGCTAGTGCAGACACACTTCAGTGAACATATTGCTGTCTACTGCCCCCAAAGACAGAATCATTGTGAGTATTCATTGGTAGCTCTAAATGCAACTCACTCTCCTCCACATGCTGGCCATAAATCCTAGTCCACAGACCCTTAAAATTTCATCAGCTTTTACTTCTGCAATGGGTGCAGCTAGGAAAAGAGGGAGTTTGGCAGGATCTTCTGCAGGATTCTGGGTCTGCGTAATCTAAGTAAGGAGGCTTCCTGCTGTGTGCATGTCCATGTATCTTCAAATATGAATTTCTACTCACATCTCATATTCAGCATGTTTGAAATATACTTTTGATTCAACTTCCTTGGTTTTCTCATTTTTATAGACAGTCTCTCCATTCTCCCACCCTCAAGAATCATCCCAGATTTCTCCCTCCTTTTGCCACCCCCACATCGAATCAAGTACTGAGTCTCAATTTATCCACTAGAGCAGAGCTGACATCAGTGTGCGCCTTTTTATGTGCACTACCCAAGGTAAAGCTCTCATTACTGATTTTCTGGATTACAATAACTGCTCTTCCCACCTCCTCTCTCTCACTCTTCTGAAATATCCTGTATCAAACACCCACCTACTTAATGAGCCCTTATGATGACCTATACACTGAACTAGTCATGGAGACAAAGAGATAACAATCTTGCCCTTAAGAACCTCACTCCCTAGTTAGAGAATACAGTTGATGTTTGTCTGTGTGGTTCAGTTGGTTAAGCTCTGACTCTTTTTTTTTTTTTTTTTGAGTCATCATCTTTTCCTTTTTTTTTTTATTAATAATGATTTTTTATTATATTATGTTAGTCACCATACAGTACATCCCCGGTTTTCGATGTAAGGCTCGATGATTCATTAGTTGTGTATAACACCCAGTGCACCATGCAATATGTGCCCTCCTTACTACCCATCACCGGTCTATCCCATTCCACCACCCCCCTCCCCTCTGTAGCCCTCAGTTTGTTTCTCATAGTCCATAGTCTCTCATGTTTCATTCCCCCTTCTGATTACCCCCCCTTTCTTTATCCCTTTCTTCCCCTACTGATCATTCTAGTTCTTATGTTCCATAGATGAGAGAAATCATATGATAGTTGTCTTTCTCTGCTTGACTTATTTCACTAAGCATTATCTCCTACAGTGCCGTCCATGTTGTAGCAAATGTTGAGAACTCATTCTTTCTGATTGGTGAGTAATATTCCATTGTATATATGGACCACAACTTCTTAATCCAGTCATCTGTTGCAGGGCATCTCGGCTCCTTCCACGATTTAGCTATTGTGGACATTGCTGCTATGAACATTGGGGTGCATATGGCCCTTCTCTTCACTACGTCTGTATCTTTGGGGTAAACACCCAGTAGTGCAATGGCTGGATCATAGGGTAGCTCAATTTTTAACTTTTGAAGGGACCTCCACACGGTCTTCCAGAGTGGCTGTACCAACTTGCATTCCCACCAACAATGTAGGAGGGATCCCCTTTCTCCACATCCTCTCAAACAATTGTTGTTTCTTGCCTTGTCTATTTTTGCCATTCTAACTGGCGTAAGGTGGTATCTCAGTGTGGTTTTGATTTGAATTTCCTTGATGGCTAATGATTTTGAACATTTTTTCATGTGTCTGTTAGCCATTTGTATGTCTTCATTGGAAAAGTGTCTGTTCATATCTTCTGCCCATTTTTTGATTTGTTTATTTGTTTCTCGTGTATTGAGTTTGAGAAGTTCTTTGTAGATCTTGGATACCAGTCCTTTATTTGTAGTGTCATTTGCAAATATCTTCTCCCATTCCGTGGGCTGCCTCTTAGTTTTTCTGACTGTTTCCTTGGATGTGCAGAAACTTTTAATCTTGATGAAGTCCCATAAATTCATTTTATCTTTTGTTTCTCTTGCCTTTGGGGATGTGTCATGAAAAAGGTTGCTTTGGCTGATGTCGTAGAGGTTGCTGCCTAGTTCTCCTCTAGAATTTTGATGGATTCCTGTCTCACATCGAGGTCTTTCATCCATTTGGAGTTTATTTTTGTGTATGGTGTGAGATAGTGGTCAAGTTTCATTCTTTTGCATGTAGCTGTCCAATTTTCCCAGCACCATTTATTGAAGAGACTGTCTTTTTCCCACCGGATGTTTTTTCCTGCTTTATCAAAGATTAGTTGCCCAAAGAGCTGAGGGTCCATTTCTGGGCTCTCTATTCTGTTCCATTGGTCTATGTGTCTGTTTTTGTGCCAGTACCATGCTGTCTTTGTGATCACAGCTTTGTAGTACAGCTCGAAATCCGGCATTGTGATGCCCCCAGCTTTGTTTTTCCTTTTCAACAGTTCCTTGGAGATTCGGGGTCTTTTCTGGTTCCATACAAATTTAAGGACTATTTGTTCCAGTTCTTTGAAAAACGTTCTCGGTATTTTGATCGGGATAGCATTGAAAGTGTAGATGGCTCTGGGTAGCATGGACATTTTAACTATGTTAATTCTACCGATCCATGAGCGTGGAATATCTTTCCATCTTTTTATGTCTTCCTCAATGTCTTTTAAGAGTGATTTATAGTTTCTAGAATAAAGGTCCTTTACGTCTCTGGTTAAGTTAATTCCAAGGTAACGTATGGTTTTTGGTGCTATTGTAAATGGGATGGATTCCCTGATTTCTCTTTCTTCCTTCTCGTTATTCGTGTACAGAAATGCAACTGATTTCTGAGCATTGATTTTGTATCCCGCCACGTTACTGAATTGCTCTATAACTTCTAATAGTTTGGGAGTGGCTTCTTTTGGGTTTTCCATATAGAGTATCATGTCGTCTGCGAAGAGAGACATTTTGACTTCTTCTTTGCCGCTTTGAATACCTTTGATCCCTTTTTGTTGTCTGATTGCTGTTGCAAGGACTTCTAGTACTATGTTGAATAATAGTGGCGAGAGTGGGCATCCTTGTCGTGTTCCTGATCTTAAGGGAAAGGCTTCCAGCTTTTCCCCATTGAGAATAATATTTGCAGTAGGCTTTTCATAGATGGCTTTTATGAGATTGAGAAATGTACCTTCTATTCCTACACTCTGAAGGGTTTTAATCAGGAAAGGATGCTGTATTTTGTCAAATGCTTTTTCGGCATCGATTGAGAGGATCATATGGTTCTTGAGTCTTTTCTTGTTGATATGATGTATCACGCTGATTGATTTGCGAATATTGAACCACGCTTGCATCCCAGGTATGAATCCCACTTGATCGTGATGGATAATCCTTTTAATGAACTGTTGGATTCTATTAGCAAGTATCTTGTTGAGGATTTTGGCGTCCATATTCATTAGGGAAATCGGTCTGTAATTCTCCTTTTTGAGGGGGTCTTTGCCTGGTTTGGGGATCAAGGTAATATTGGCCTCATAGAATGAGTTTGGTAGCTTTCCTTCTGTTTCTATTTTTTGAAATAGCTTTAGGAGAATAGGTATTATTTCTTCTTTGAATGTTTGGTAGAATTCCCCAGGAAAACCGTCCGGGCCTGGAGTTTTGTTATTTGGAAGGTTGTTTATCACTGACTCAATTTCTTCATAATTAATTGGCCTGTTTAAGAAATCAATTTCTTCCTTTTTCAATCTTGGTAGTTTATAGGTTTCCAGGAAGGATTCCATCTCTTCCAGATTGCTTAGTTTATTGGCATATAGCTGTTGATAAAAATTTCTAATAATCCTTCCAATTTCAATGGTGTTCGTCATGACCTCTCCTTTTTCATTCATAATTTTAATAATCTGGGTCCTTTCTCTTTTCTTTTGGATAAGTCTTGCCAGTGGTCTGTCAATTTTATTGATTCTCTCCAAGAACCAGCTTCTAGTCCTGTTGATCTGCTCTACTGTACTTCTGGTTTCTGCTTGATTGATTTCAGCTTTAATTTTGGTCAACTGCTTCCTTGTGCATGGATTAGGCCTGTCCCTCTGTTGCTGTTCCAGCTTCTTGAGGTGAGAATATAAAAACTGCATTTTAGATTTTTCTATTCTTTTGAGTGAGGCTTGGATGGCTATGTATTTCCCCCTTAGGACTGCCTTTGCAGTATCCCATAGGTTTTGGACTGTTGTATTTTCATTCTCATTGGTCTCCATAAATTGTTTAATTTGATTTTTGATTTCCTGGTTTATCGAGTCATTCCTGAGCAGGATGGTTCTTAGTCTCCAAGTGTTTGAGTTTCTTCCAAATTTTTCCTTGTGGTTGAGTTCCAATTTCAGAGCGTTGTGGTCTGAGAATATGCAGGGGATAATTTCAATCTTTTGGTATCGGCTGAGACCTGTTTTGTGTCCCAGAACATGGTCTATTCTTGAAAATGTTCCATGGGCATTAGAATAGAATGAGTATTCTTTGGTTCTGGGGTGTAGTGTTCTATATATATCTAAGAGGTCCAACTCATCGAGTATGGCATTCAAAGCCTTTGATTCTTTGCTTAGTTTTTGCCAGGGTGTTCTGTCTATTTCTGAGAGTGGAGTGTTGAGGTCCCCTACTATTAATGTATTTTTATCTATATGTCTCTTTATTCTGGTTAAGAGTTGGCTTGTGTATCTTGCTGCTCCCCTGTTGGGGGCATATATATTTATAATTGTCATATCCACTTGTTGAATATTTCCTTTAAGAATAATATAGTGCCCTTCTGCGTCTCTAACTATAGTCTGTAGTTTAAAATCCAATTTATCTGATATGAGAATTGCTACCCCAGCTTTCTTTTGAGGTCCATTTGCGTGAAAGATGGTACCCCATCCCCTTACTCTCAGTCTGAATGCATCTTTGGGTTCGAAATGAGTCTCTTGTAGACAGCAAATGGATGGGTCATTTCTTTTTATCCAATCTGCAACCCTGTGGCGTTTGAAGCCAGAATTTAAACCATTAATGTTCAGGCTGAGAACTGAGAGATATGCTTTTAATTCTGCCATGTTGTCAGTAAAGTCTTTGTTTGTATTGGCTGTGACTTTCTGTTTTGTATCACTCTTGGGTCCTTTTTACTTTTATAGAACCCCCCGTAATACCTCCTGTAGGGCTGGTTTCGTGGTTACGAAATTGGCTAGTGACTGTCGATTCTGAAATGTCTTTATTTCTCCATCAATTCTGAATGACAGCCTTGCTGGATAAAGGATCCTTGGCTGCATGTTTTTCTCTGAAAGAGCTTTAAAAATGCTCCCCCAACCCTTTCTCTCATTCCAGGTCTGTGTAGACAGGTCTGATGTAATTCTGATGCCTTTGCCTTGGTACGTGAGAAATTTCTTTGCCCTGGCCGCTTTCAATACTGTTTCCTTGGATCTCATATTTGCGAATTGCACTATGACGTGACGTGGTGTAGGTCTGTCATGGTTGAGCTTGGGAGGGGTCCTCTCTGCCTCTTGGACACGAATTTTTGTTTCCCTTGGTAGATTAGGGAAGTTTTCATTAAGCTCTGACTCTTGATTTCAGCTGCAGTCATGATCTCAGGGCCGTGGGATTGGGCCCTGCTTTGGGCTCCTTGCTCCATGGGGAGTCTGCTTGAGATTCTTTCTCTCCCCTTACACCTACCCCTGCTTGCTTGCTCTCAAATAAATAAATAAATCTTTTTTAAAAAAGAATACAGGTGAAAAATCAATGTAAAACTAAACCCCATCAAATGTTACATTGGAAGCATGAATGAAAATCATGTAGAGACATAAGAAAAAGAATAAATGTAATATTTTTGTTGTGGTTGTTGGGGGGAAAGATTTGGAAAGAAGACTTCACAGAGGTGGTGACATTTGAGTAGGATCTTAAAGTTTAAATAGTTGACTTAGTAAGCTAACTAACTGGAATTTAAATAAAAACTGGAATAAATAGATTATAGATAGATAGATGATAGATAGATAGATAGATAGATAGATGATAGATAGATAGATAGATAGATAGATAGATAGATAGATAAATAGTTGATCTGGTAGAGAAGGGGGGAGAAAAGCACTGTAGGCAGAGGCAAGGGAATGCAGGCTGATATGAGGTGGTGACACAAGGACTGCTGAACAGCCTGGGTAGTCAAAACAGAGGCCCTGACAGTAAGGCAGGGGATAAGGCTGAGCAGGACCAGACAAACCCAAGACCCTCTTGGAGAAAGTGGTGGTGGAGAGAGAAAGGGCCACCTTAGACAGGATTCAGGTTCAGAGGACTGTCCACATGGGTGTTTGTGTCCTGGCAATAGAATGAGAGCCCATGAAGTATTTCCAGAAGTCTGCCAGAGCAAGACTACCATTCAGCAGCCAGCTCCTTCTGGCCCCACTTGAGCAACGAGTCTAGTTCATTGTGCCTTGCCCTTTGCCCCAGGAACACAGTCAAAATTGGCTCCAGTCCTCTTTCTGCCAAGCTCTTCCTTCAGCTAGCTCTGCCCACTTTTCCTTCAACACCTCCAGAGCCTCCTCATCCCCACCCTGTGTTTCCCAGGACATGCCTGTGCTTTTCCTAAGAGAACATCTGGCCCCTACATATTATTTTCCAGGCTTCATCAGCTTTTAGCAGAGTATAGATATGTAACATCCCAAATTATTTGTGTGTGTGTGTGTGTGTGTGTGTGTGTGTGTGTGTGTGTGTGTTGATATTCCCACTAGCTCTTTCAGAACAGGGACTCTCTGTGCTTTTGCCACTTGTAGATTCCCCATAGGACTCGATGCAAGGTCTTAAAGATTGGAAAGATCTAGTGATGTTTGTTGGTGAACAAGTGCAGGATGGAGCTCGAAACCTAATCATTATTTCTTACTCTTTTCCATATCCTTGGAATATAATTCTTGTCACTGCAAATTGTCCAGAAATTCTCCCCAAACTTGCCAGCTCATGCCCTCATCTCTTAGTGACCCCAACCCTTCATTCCTCACTCCCTTCAGAATCCCTTCCTCCGCTAGAAGTCTTTTCTTGCCTTGGACTCCCCTTTCTGCTCAGGATCCCCAGCCCTTGTCTGTCCTGCCTGGAGCACCCTAGTCCCTGCCTCTATCTCTCTGTACAATGGCCCCAATGCCCCTTTCCTGGACACCCCATCAGTCCCTTTATCTGTAGCCCTATTCTGTAGAGCCTTTTCTGCAGCTTCCCTGTCCCTGTCCTGTGCTGTTGGCTCTACACCAGACTCCCTTTCCTCTCCTAGGCAGCTCTACTATAACCTCTCCCTAGGGTGGTCTTAGGGTCTTAAGGATCTCACCATCCCATCAATTCCAGTGCAGTCTAACCCAGCCTCTGGTGACTCATGTCTTTATTTAGCAGGAAAAGAGAAGCCTCATTAGGTGGAATGCGGGCAAGTTAAAAAAATGTTTGAAACCCTCCAGCCACTGTGCTGCTCAGTGCCCTTTGTGTCAGAAGAGCCAAGTTCAATCCCTGTGCACCCTCTTCTCCCTCCCTCTCCTTACACCTAGGCCAGCCTTACTTCCCAGGCCTCTGGGTACTCCCAGAAATCCGGGGCACCAGAGTAGGTGGCAGTATATTGGGTGGAAAACTTCACCTTTGCAGCATCCCTGCTGCAGTCCCCGCTGCCGTCCGCAGGTGACAGCACAGCCAGCTTCTCACAGGCCAAGATTGCAACCCCTTAGCCCAAGCCTCCCATGCCTCTGCATCCCCCTGGCAAAGGCAGTAAAGAACAAGTCCCTCTGCTTACCACTCAAGCATCTGATCTGGCCTGTCTTGGTGCCCTGGGACCTGCAAGAAACAGTAGAGTAAGGTAAGCAGTTGGGGCAGTGGGAAAGGAACAGGTGACTCTTGAGCTCTACAGGGTGGCCAGGCTTCCCACGGAGGTGTGGTGGGAGGTCAAGGCTGAGAGAGGAAGCGCCCTAACTTTGACTCCACATCTGGTAGCTTGAAGCCCCACCAACACCCATGGTCTGCTCCCACCAAACTTGGAGGTAAGGATGTCACTTCTTCCTTACTAACAGGCACTCTGGTAATAAGCACTAGGAACTCAAATCCTGAGGGTATAAAGTGCCAGGTGGCTCTGTAGGGCTGGGTTCCCTGCAGTCTGAGAAGTGCAGCAAGGCAGAGATGAGTCCCCTCCCCAGACTGGATGACAAATCCCCATCCCCACTTCAGTACTGACTGAGGGAGGGCAGGGATTTTGCTTTGCTCCATCCAGCTTCAGAAGTATTTTCTCCACTAAGCCAGTTTATTCATCTGTTAAATGAGGTACCAAGTCCACTCAGAGCACTGCTGTAGGATCACAGGAGACAATGAAGGTGAAAAAGCACAGCACAGCTCTTGACACATACTAGTCACTCACTTTTACTTCTCTTTTCCCTGACCCTTCAACTTTTGAATGATAGAAATCAACACATTTTCTGGGGGTTGGAGGAAGGGTCAGATTCTTGACCCCATAGGCACAAATCATGCTGAATTAGCTACCTCAGAGACCTCAGAGGCAGGGCCTCAGGAGAAAATTGGGGTGGATAGGAAAGGTAAAGAACAAAAGAGGAGCTTGACAGTGAGAGGAGAAAGTCAGGTGACTAAAAAAATTCCAAAGACAGAAAGCCTGTGGAAGGAGAAGATGCCAGCATGGAGGAAAAACCAGCAGGGAGAAAGAGGTAGAATCCCAGGGATTTAACAGGGGAGACCCAGAAGAAAAATTGGACCCAAAGGGAAAAAAGGGTAAAACCTCAGGGATTTAGAGAGGATACTTGGGGGGGAAAGTGGTGCCAAAGAGACATAGGAGACAACAAATTCCAAAAGCAAGAAACCCCATAAAGCCAGAAGAAAGAAAAGACTGCAGAAAAGTGGCAGAGTTCCAAGATGGCAGAGAAGCAGGAGACCTAAAGCTCGTCTGGACCCAGGAATTCAGCTAGAGAGCTACCAAACCATTCTGAACACCTATGAACGTAACTGGAGAATGAAGAAAAGAGTAGCAGAAATTCTACGAACAGAAAAGCGACCACTTTCTGCAAGGAGGAGAAAAGATGGTGGAGGAGTAGGAGACCCTTTCTCAGCTGGTCCTGAGTCGAGATGGATATCTACCAGACCATCCTGAAAACCCACAGAATCAGCCTGAGAAGCAGGAAGATACGTCTGGATCTCTACAAACGAACATCTCCAGTGCTGAATATTGAGGTACGAACCGGGGAGCCCTGAATTCGCACATAGATTTCGGAAGATAAACGGAAGGGTGAGGGAGCCAATGCACTTGGGCGCCAGGAAGCAGTAGCCACTTGCACTGGGGAGTGGGCCGGACTCGAGGACCGGCAGCCACGAGAGAGCAGACTGAGACCGTGAAACCAGGAACACGTGTGACCAGACTGAAAACGGGCGCTCCGGAGCGCACGCGAACCATACTGAAACAGGGAGCTCGGGAGTGCATGCGGGAACCGGGGGGGCTGGTGGTGTTAGAAGCACAAAGGACAGAGATGCGCTGGCCCTGGAAGTGAGGGCTGGGACACAGGCTGTGGGGAGCACATCCCAGGACGTTGCAGGGTTGTTAGCAGCACCAACAGAAACAGAGTTAAAGAGGCCAGAAGAGCTCAATGGAGAGCAGACTGCAATCTCTCTGTTCTAAGACAGAGGCTAGGATACAACCACTGCTGCTCTGACTCTCAGAAGAGGCACAGAAAACCACCAGGGAAAGCCACCAGAGAACAAAAGCCCGGAAATACCGGCTCACAATGTGCCCATCCCCATCCCCCCTCACAGGGGACGGGGCAACTCTACCCAAACAGGGTTGCCTGAATATCAGCGTGGCAGGCCCCTCCCCCAGAAGGCAGGCTGAAAAATCAAGAATCCCACATCCCTAAGGTCCTTATAAAACAAGTGACTGGGTCCTGGTCGATAATTTGGGCTCTGGGCATCCCCACAACCTCTCCTCATCAGAATGACAAGGAGGAGAAATCACCCCGCAAAGAAAAGATAATGAGTCTGTGGCCTCAGCCACAAAACTTATGGATATGGATATAACCAAATTGTCAGAAATGGAGTTCAGAGTAACAATGGTCAAGATGATACATAGGCTTGAAAAAACTATTAATGGAAAGATTAACGAGACTATAGAATCTCTAAGGACAGAAATGAGAGTGTGTCTGGCAGAAATTAAAAATGCCATGAATCAAATGCAATCTAAACTAGACGCAATAACAACCAGGGTAAATGAGGCAGCAGAATGAATTAGTGAATTGGAGGACGGCATGGTAGAAGGGAAAGTTAAAACAGAAACTTGCCTCAAAAAAATCCAATCTTAAGAATGTAGGTTACGGGAGATTACAGACTCAATGAAATGTTCCAATGTCAGAATCATCGGCATCCCCGAGGGGGTGGAGAAAGACAGAGGTCTAGAAGAGATATCTGAACAAATTGTAGCTGAGAACTTCCCTAATCTGGCAAAGGAAACAAGCATTCGTGTCCAAGAAGCAGAGAGGACCCATCCCAAGGTCAACGAGAACAGACCTACACCACGTCACGTCATAGTGCAATTCGCAAATATTAGATCCAAGGATACGGTATTGAAAGCAGCCTGGGGGAAGAAAATCCTTACATACAGAGGGAAAAATACCAGAATAACATCAGACCTGTCTACAGAGACCTGGAACGCTAGGAAGAGTTGGCAGGGTATTTTTAAAGCTCTATCTGAGAATAACATGCAGCTAAGGAACCTTTATCCAGCAAGGCTGTCATTCACAATTGACGGAGAGATAAGGACCTTCCAGGATTGGCAGAAATGGAAGGAATTCGTAACCAACAAACTAGCCTTACATGAGATATTAAGGGGGGGTTCTATAAAAGTAAAGAGGCCCCAAGAGTGTTACAGAACAGAAATTTACAATCTATAGAAACAAAGACTTCACGGGAAACACGACAAAATTAAAATCATATATCTCAATCATCAGTCTCAATGTGAATGGCCTAAATGCTCCCATAAAGCGCCACAGGGCTGCAGATTGGATAAAAAGACATGACCCATCCATTTTCTGTCTACAAAATACTTGTTTTGAACCTAAAGGATCATCCAGACTGAAAGTGAAGGGATGGAAAATCATTTTTCATGCCAATGGACCTCAAAAGAAAGCTGGGGTGGCAATTCTCATATCAGACAGATTAGATTTTAAATGAAAGACTATTGTTAGAGATACAGAAGGACACTATACTATTCTTAAAGGATGTATCCAACAAGTGGATATGGCAATTATAAATATCTATAACCCCAAAAGGGGAGCAGCTACATACACAAGCCAACTCTTAACCAGAATAAAGAGACATATAGATAATAATACGTTAATACTAGGGGACCTCAACACTCTGCTCTCAGCAATAGACAGATCACATAAGCAGAAAATCAACAAAGAAACAAGAGCTTTGAATGACATACTGGACCAGATGGACCTCATAGATATATACAGAACACTATACCCCAGAACAACAGAATACTCATTCGTTTCGAATGTACATGGAACGTTCTTCAGAATAGACCATATATTGGGCCACAAAACAGGCCTCAACCAATATCAAAAGACTGAGATTATTCCCTGCATATTCTCAGACCACAATGCTTTGAAATTGGAACTCAATCACAAGGAAAAATTTGGTAGAAACTCAAACACTTGGACACTAAGAACCATCCTGCTCAAAAATGATTGGGTAAACCGGGAATTAAAATCAGTTTAAACAATTTCTGGAGACCAACGACAATGAAAACATATCGGACCAAAACCTGTGGACACTGCAAAGGCAGTCGTAAGGAGAGAATACATAGCCATCCAAGCCTCACTCAAAAGAATAGAAAAATCTAAAATGCAGTTTTTATATTCTCACCTCAAGAAGCTAGAGCTGGAACAGAAGAACAGGCCTAACCCATGCACGAGAAAACAGTTGATCAAGATTAGAGCAGAGATCAATGAATTAGAAACAAGGAGCACAGTAGAGCAGATCAACAGAACCAGAAGCTGGTTCTTTGAAAGAATAAATAAAATCGATAAGCCACTGGCCAGACTTGTTCAAAAGAATAGAGAAAGGATCCAAATTATTAAAATTATGAATGAAAGGGGAGCGATCACAACCAACATCAATGAAATAGGAAGGATCATTAGAGACTTTTATCAACAGCTTTATGCCAAAAAATTAAATAACCTGGAAGAAATGGATGCCTTCCTGGAAACCTATAAACTACCAAGACAGAAACAGAAAGAAATTGATTATTTAAACAGACCGATTAATTATAAAGAGATTGAAGCAGTGATAAAAAACCTCCCCCAAAACAAGGTTCCAGGGCCTGATGGATTCCCTGGGGAATTCTACGAAACATTCAAATAAGAAATAATACCTATTCTCCTGCAGCTGTTTCAAAAAATAGAAACAGAAGAAAAACAACCAAACGCATTCTATGAGGCCAGTATTACCTTGATCCCCAAACCAGGCAAAGACCCCATCAAAAAGGAGACTTACAGACCAATTTCCCTGATGAATATGGACACCAAAATTCTCAACAAGATCCTAGCTAATCGGATCCAACAGTACATTAAAAGGATTATTCATCACCACCAAGCGGGATTCATCCCTGGGATGCCAGGGTGGTCCAAAATTCGCAAATCGATCAGTGTGATAGATCATATCAACAAGAAAAGAGTCAAGAACCATATGATCCTCTCAATAGATGCAGAAAAAGCATTTGACAAAATACAGCATACTTTCCTGATTAAAACCCTTCAGAGTGTAGGGATAGAGGGTACATTCCTCAATTTCATAAAAACCATCTATGAAAAGCCTACAGCAAATATCGTTCTCAATGGGGAAAAGCTGAAAGTCTTCCCTTAAGATCAGGAACACAACAAGGATTCCCACTCTCTCCATTATTATTCAATGTAGTACTAGAAGTCCTTACAACAGCAATCAGGCAACAAAAAGGGATAAAAGGTATCCAAATTGGCAAAGAAGAAGTCAAACTCTCTCTCTTTGCAGATGACATGATACTCTATACAGCAAACCCAAAAGACTCCACACCCAAACTACTAGAACTTTTATAGAGCAATTCAATAATGTGGTGGGATACAAAATCAATGTTCAGAAATCAGTTGCATTTCTATACTCTAACAATGAGACTGAAGAAAGATAAATTAGGGAATCCATTCCATTTACAATAGCACCAAAAATCATACGTTATCTTGGAATTAATTTAACCAGAGATGTAAAGGATCTATATTCTAGAAACTACAAATCACTCTTGAAAGACATTGAAGAAGACACAAAAAGATGTAAAAACATTCCATGCTCATGGATTGGAAGAAGAAACATAGTTAAATGTCTATGCTACCCAGAGCAATCTACACTTTCAATGCCATCCCGACCAAAATACCAATGACATTTCTCAAAGAACTGGAACAAACAGCCCTTAAATTTGTGTGGAAAAGACCCAGAATCACCAAGGAATTGTTGAAAAGGAAAAACAAATCTGGGGGCATCACGTTGCCAGATTTCAAGCTATACTACAAAGCTGTGATCACAAAGACAGCATGGTACTGGCACAAAGACAGACACATAGACAAATGGAACAGAAGAGATAACCCAGAAATGGACCCTTGGCTCTTTGGGCAACTAATCTTTGACAAAGGAGGAAAAACATCCAGTGGAAAAAAGACAGTCTCTTCAATAAATGGTGCTGGGAAAATTGGACAGCTACATGCAAAAGAATGAAACTTGACCACACTCTCACACCATGCACAAAGATGAACTCCAAATGGATGAAAGACCTCGATGTGAGACAGGAATCCATAAGAATCCTAGAGGAGAACATAGGATACAACCTCTTTGACATCGGCCAGAGCAACCTTTTTCATGACACATTTCCAAAGGCAAGAGAAACAAAAGAAAAAATGAACTTGTGGGACTTCATCAAGATCAAAAGCTTCTGCACAGCCAAGGAAACAGTAAAAAATACTAAGAAGCAGCCCACGGAATGGGAGAATATATTTGCAAATGATACTACAGATAAAAGACTGGTATCCAAGATCTACGAAGATCTTCTCAAACTCAATACACGAGAAGCAAATGAACAAATCATAAAATGGGCAGAAGATATGAACAGACATTTTTCCAATGAAGACATACAAATGGCTAACAGACACGTGAAAAAATGTTCAAAATCATTAACCATCAGGGAAATTCAAGTCAAAACCACCCTGAGATACCACCTTACACCAGTTAGAATGGCAAATTTGACAAGGCAGGAAACAACAAATGTTGGAGAAGATGTGGAGAAAGGGGATCCCTCCTACATTGTTGGTGGGAATGCAAGTTGGTACAGCCACTCTGGAAAACAGTGTGGAGGTCCCTAAAAGTTAAAAATTGAGCTACCCTATGATCCAGCAATTACACTACTGGGTATTTACCCCAAAGATACAGACGTAGGGAAGAGAAGGGCCATATGCACCCCAATGTTCATAGCAGTGTTGTCCACAGTAGGTAAATTGTTGAAGGAGCCGAGATGCCCTTCAACAGATGACTGGATTAAGAAGATGTGGTCCATATATACAATGGAATATTACTCAGCCATCAGAAAGAACGATTATACAACATTTGCAGCAACATGGACGGGACTGGAGGAGATTATGCTAAGTGAAATAAGTCAAGCAGAGAAAGACAATTATCATTTGGTTTCACTCATTTATGGAACATAAGAGATAGGAAGATCGGTAGGAGAAGGAAGTGAAGAATGAAGGGGAGGTAAACAGAAGGGGGGATGGCGGCACCTGGGTGGCACAGCGGTTAAGCGTCTGCCTTCGGCTCAGGGCGTGATCCCGGCGTTATGGGATCAAGCCCCACATCGGGCTTCTCCGCTATGAGCCTGCTTCTTCCTCTCCCACTCCCCCTGCTTGTGTTCCCTCTCTCGCTGGCTGTCTCTATCTCTGTCAAATAAATAAATAAAATCTTAAAAAAAAAAAACAGAAGGGGGGATGAACCATAAGAGACTGTGGACTCTGGGAAACAAACTGAGGGCTTCAGAGGGGAGGGGGTAGGGGATTGGAATAGGCTGGTGATGGGTATTAAGGAGGGCACATATTGTGTGGTGCACTGGGTGTTATATGCAAATGATGAATCATGGAACATTGCATGGAGAACTGGGGATGTACTGTATGGTGACTAATATAACAAAATAAAAGTTATTTAAAAAAAAACAAAAAAAAGGAAAATTGGCACAGACCCAAGGATGCCTGGAGCAGATGACAGGAGAGTGATAGGATGAGTGGGGTCCCAGGGATGCAGGGAATTTTCTCTAAGAAACATCTTCAGAAAAGAGATGAAATCAGGAGGAGAAGATTTCTTTAAAAGAAGGGGGGAAAAACTGCACAAGGATGGTAAAGGTTTATAGTGACAGGGACTTAGGGAGGAGAATACAGAAAAGAGAGAAACCAAGAGATGTCCCCCAAAGATATAAGGCTACAGAGAATAGGTGAAGTCCCAAGGAGAGATAAAGGGGTAGGGGCCCAGATAAAATTAGAACCCATATAAGGATGTTATTTTAAATCTAAAGGTGGGGGGATAACCTAGGAGTGAGACAACATTTGAAAAGATTGACCTGTATATTAGAGGGACACAGTAAAGGGTTGTAGGTTCAGGGATTTGGGGTAAGGATTCCAGAAGAAAAAACTGAAGAAAAGAGTGGAATTGCAGAAAGGAGACCCCAGAAAAGTGGTATAGCCTCAGGATGTGGGGAGACTTTGAGAAAGAAAAGACCCCCAATGGGGACACAGCTTCCTAGATGTAAGGATATGAACCCCAAGAGAGAGCTAAGAATTGAGAAGAAAAGTAAGACCACAGGGACATAGAGAGCAAACCCAAGAGAAAGCCCGAACTTTATAAAAGAGGAAGAGGACTGCTAACAAATATGCGGTTTATTTTTAATGATAAGAATGTCCTACAGGTAATTATTATAGTGATGGTTACAATATGGTGATGATACTAAAAAACATTGAAGTAAACACTTTAAATGGGTGAATGTTATTGTATTCGAATATTTCAATAATAGATATTTCAATAATGTATATATAATTGACATAAGATATAATGTTATATATAATTTATTTTATATATATTCTATGGTATCCAAATGATATCTCAATTATATAGATATAGATAGATATAGATGTAGATAGATATAGATGATATAGATATAAGTGTTATACAGAGTGAGAAAGACAGAGAGACAGATAGAGACATACATATTGACTGACTTAGGAACATAGGAAGGAGAGCTCCAGAAACAATTTAGATTCCCAAAACAGATGGTCCTAGATATGGAGTGAAGGGATATAGAACTGCAGAAAAAAGATGCCCTGCAAAACTGGTGGGACACAAAAAGGGGTAACTCCCATATTTATGAGCAAGTAAGTTGAAGAAAGGACTGCAGAAAAGTAATGAAGTCACAGAAATGTAAGGGAGTTTCTAGGCAAGAAACAAAAGTGTCTAAAAGTGAGGGAGTACTAGGGGTGCAGAGGGGAGACCCTAGGAGAGAAATAGAATTGCTAAGAAGAGTTGAAACCTGGTTGGCTGGTGATGGGTAGTAAGGAGGGCATGTATTGCACGGTGCACTGGGTGTTATACGCAACTAACACATCATCGAACTTTACATAAAAAAATAAATAAATAAAAATAAAAAATTAAGGAAAAAAAGAAGACAAAAAAAGACACAAGAGAAAGGGAAAAAAAAAGAGTTGAAATCCCAGTAATTTGGGAATGGAACTCCAGGGGAGAGAATGAACCCCAGAGATGTGAGGACTGTGTCTCTAAGATAGTCATAGGACTTCAGAAAATGGCTACTGCACTAGAGATTGGTTAAAGGTATTGGGGAAAAAAAATGAGGTAAGACACATAAAAGGCATAAAGCTTAAGAAACTCAGTATAAGGAGGGGTACCTCATAAAAAATCTGGAGGACCAGGGATTTGGGGAAGAAAGAAACGTCAAAAGAGAGATCAGTATCCAGAAAAATGGTGGATTCCTAGGATAGAAGAGAAATTCAGCAAGCAAGGTAGGCCCCAGGGACTTAGGGATGAAGACCCCAGGAAAATAATGTGGCCATTGAAGAGGCTTTCAGGGAAGAAGTTTCACCCCAGGAAAGGCCTGAAACCCCAGCTTGGTCTCCATCTTTTACTTTTTTCTTTGCCTCCACCCCCCAGCAGGATGGGCTGGAATATCTCTGGTTTAAAGCTGTGATAGATAAGGAGATCCTAAGGATGGTACTGGGCTAGGCCACAACCCCTCCCACTCCAGCTTCAGGGTCTTATTAATAACTCCCCTCCCAGGGCACCTGGGTGGCTCAGTCAGTTAAGCATCTGCCTTTGTCTCAGGTCAGGATCCTAGAGTCCCAGGCTCCCTCTGCCCCTTCCCCCCTTGTGCCCTCTCTCACTCTCTTTCAAATAAATAAAACCTTAAAAAAAAAACTTCCCTCCCCCCACTTCTTTTTCCTTACCTCAGGTACCCTCACCAGCCTTAATCCTTAAATGGATACTGATGACTGTTTTAAGTGATTTAGGGAGGGTCCTGCTTGCTTTTTTCAGATTTCAGTTGCTTAGCTCCTAGCCTGAAGTTTTTTTATCCACTTCTTGAGGGCTCATTTTATTTTTGTTTTAGTTACTTTGTTAATGTATCGTTGTAATAATAATAACAGTAAAAATAATAATAATAATTATGATTATTATTACAACCACTGTTATCAGCGCATTACCTAAAATATAAACCTATTAAGGGGAAGTGACATCATATAATAAGATGAAGCCAGAAACAGTATATTACCTAGTTGTGTTGAACTTGGATGTGCTGAAATAATTCATTTTTCCCATTTTGGCCTCAGTTTCTGCAACTGAAATTTCCTGTGTCATTCTGTGATCCTGTAAACCAATTCTTGGATAGCACATTTGCTCATCTACCTCAGGGTGTCAGTTAGGGGAGTCAAGGCAATTGCTGGCACTCATAGCAGCCTCTTCCCCCTAATAAAGTCTGGAGAGCTTTCCAGGTAGTCTCATTGCCCAATGATACTAGGAGTCCTGGCTGGGCCACTAGAGGCCTCTGGGAATCCAAGGTTTGGTGCAGATACAAGAAGATTCTGCTTCCACATTGGGCTTTGTGGTCTGGTAGTCACTGATGCCTCCACCATGTATTATATCAGTGAGTGAGACAGGTGACTCTTTGATTGCTTATGCTGATGATCACCACTCAGAAGAAGGTTCAGATGTCAAGGAGGCAGACTCTGGGGGGCCTTGAGCACCCCATTATCTCCAATCCTGACCTCATAGGCATGTTCCTTTAGGTGGGGCATGAGGAAAACTCCAGGGGTCTTCATTTAGTTTGCCCAGAAATGATCTCTGAAGGATTATACTGTTCCCAGAGAGTGCAGTGCTCTTTCAGTTGCTCCCATCCCACAGGAATCCTTATTTATTAAATTGGTCAGCTCAGCTAGAATTTTTTCCAGAGACTGCTGGCTAATTCATTTGTCCCCTTGTTCTTTATCTGCCCTACCCAGAATCTTTACATTTGGTGATAGCTGCCAAGGAGTAGGAGACCCCCTTGGGGGACTGTATTGCTGCTGCTGACACAAACACAGGGAGAAAGACCAAGAAGGACTAAGGTTTGTTGGTGGATTTTATTGGGCATCATAATGTCTAGAAATTGTGTGGGTAGTGTTTTCAAACTAGCACTACTTTTTAGTTTATGGTTAAGTACACTGTGTAAATTATGGATATTCTGAGCTTGACGAGTCCCCGGGCACACAATTTTGCCACTAATAAGCAAGGGTGCCCACCTTGCCCCATGAATGTGTCCTTATATTTTCTCAGTTCCAACCAGGTCCAAACACAGACAACACCCTGTGCCCCAGATATCTTTTTCTTTTCCACCCCCTCAGCTGAGATGACAAATGCCTGCTCTACCCATAGATTCATGGAGGTGGAGAAACAAACCACCCCTCTCCCCACTTTTACCTCCCAAGGAAAATATCCCAAGGATAAAGTAGACCCCACCCAACCTTCCTAAATGGAAAGAGTAATTAATATTTAGTCTTCAATCTCTCCCTACTTCCTCCCCCTACCCATCCTACATTTAGTTACAGGGAGTCCAAACAACAGCTTCATGGATGTCAAAGCTGGAAGAAAACTAGACTGTCTTCATTTTTCAAAGGAAACTGAGACGTGGAAAGAAGAAAAGATTTTTTTCAGTTACCCTGTTAGTGGCAGAGTAGTGTGAGGAACCTGTGCCACCATGCCTTTCCTTCCCAGTACCACTCTTCCCACACAACCCTATGTGCAACTCTGAGGCCTCTCCAGTATTGGAATGATTCATTCACACTGAAATGTTAGCCACCTAGTGTGTTTGCCTTCCCAGGTGGAGTACCCCGGAAAAGAGGCCCTCAGGAGAGGGCTATCTTTAATCAAAAGAATGAATCTACCAGATACCTATCAGATCAGGTGTCTGGTATCTGGTATCTGGTATCTGGTATGAATAATAGTTTGAGAGAGATTGGAATGGGGAAAGAGGAGTGGGGCCAGGTGGAAGGGGACCCAAGGAGGAGGAATATAGACAATGTCTTCATTTTGACTTAGATGTACTAAAGCACACTCAGCTCATGTAAGACCTGCATCACAGACAGTTAACTCTGCACCTCTCTCCCCTACAAAGCCCTCCTCCTGAAGCCAGCACTAAAACAGCTATGTCAAACAGGAGTGAAAGGATAAAAAAGCCAAGGTAAACACTCATACTATTTTATTCTTCACCTACCACACAGTGCTCCAAGCCACACTTGATTATCTGAAGCTTTTGTTATGGAAGATAGAGTTTAAAAGAAGCCCCCCCCCCCCCCCCCGCCGCCCGCAACAAACACACACCCATTTTATCATTTACCTTGGCCTGGACTGGATTTTTCTCCCTGGAAACAAGTTCCTTTTTCTCTGGAGTTATGATACTGTGGGCTGCCTACATAGCTTTCTTTACCAGAGAAGGCTTAGGAGTTGGACAAGCAAATAAACAGTAAAACTTTGAAGTTTCTGGGGGGGGTGGTCTTTTTCATTTTGTTTGTTTTATTTTTTGTTTTTAGGAGAAGGGGGTAGTTTGTGTAAAGGGGATCTACTTACAGATACTGCTTTTTCAGAATCTCCTCTAGGCCCTGAGTTCTGGTCCATTGTGCATGTCACCTCAGCAATCCTCTACCCTGGGAACAGGAATAGAAAGGCAAATCGGTATATGGTGACTAACATAATAAAAAAAATTATTATAATAGAAAATAAATGTGATCAAACTGTACACTTAAAAATGTTTAAAATGGTAAACCTTATGTTAAGTGCATTTATCACAATTTTTAGTAAGGAGAAAAATTAAGGAATTAAAAAATAATTTACACACACACACACACACACACAAAAGAAAGGCAAATACTTACCTTTCTTGCAATGATGTGACTTCTACGTAATTATATGTGTGAGTGGTGGTGTGTATGTTCATGGATGTATCTGTGGCTGTGATCATTTGCACAAGTCAGTTGCACAAGTCCATGTGTTCATATTTCACCTAAAACTAGTATACTTAACATTGTAGTTTTAACTTTGGCATGAATGAAAACAAACTTTCAAAGACTAAACTGATATGGGACAAAATTTATTTATTCTAATTTCCCTAAATACTACAGAAAGGGTCTGTGTGTGCATCAGTGTTGGTAGACACACACACACACACACACACACACACACACACACACACACATCACTGGAGAAGATATTCTTATTAGGGACACTATAACTGTTTACTTGATATAGTGGATCTAGGAGTAGCAACAAATTCTAAGTTTAGAGACTGGATCCTTGAAAATGTCTAGGATTAACTAGAATCCTAGGAAGCTTAGTTCTTACTTTGGCTCTTGAACAACTTACTATGTGATTCTGTTTTACCCCTATCTGTAAACTTGAGCTGATGACCCTAGCTTTCCTTTTCTCAGTTTTGGGAGTTGGAGAGGCAAAATATACAACACAATACCTGACACAGAGTAGGGGCTCAATATATAGTAGCTGTTATTCTGTGGAGGCAAAGGCTATGTCCTCTACTGGCCACCACATTCCCTGTCCTGCTTTCTCCCTGGAGGAGACCTAACTCCATGGTCCAAGGGAAGCTCCTGTCAAGGTGATCAGAGTGGGTGGTAGGGAGATAGACTTGTTGTTAAAATTGCTTTGAATGCAGAAAGTCTTATCTCCACCAAGTTCGAAGCAGGAAGTATTGGCATCAGCCCATTTGTGCTGGAACCTCTGCCATAGTGCATATGGAGTGGTGTTATTCCTTTCTGCTTGCTTTCTTATGATGGCAAAGGCCATTCTTCAGGACCATCCCCCCCAGAAATTCCCTTCCTTCCACCTTCTCTCAGCCGTTTCCATTCACCTGCTCACAGATTTTTTTTTTGTCTTTTCACTGGATGTAACAAAAGGCCAATGGTAGACCAGCCATCCATGCAGATGAAGTTTTCACTGCTCTTAACCCTATGAGTCCTAGATACTTCAGTAGAAATGACTTTATTAAGAAAGAAGAGGACGTGGCTGTGCCCTTAGATAAATTGCTTCCCCTCTCTGTCACAATTTATTCATCTGTAATATGGGTCTGATCACTCCCACCTGATTGCCTTACAAGGTCTCATGAGGATCAAATGAGACAAAGCATTGTCTTTGTGAACCAAAAAAGCACAGGCCAAATATTCATTCTTAAGTCTAAGAAATGAAAATCAACATAAACGAAGAGTGTGGCTGGGGACAGGGCATAATTTGAGTATGAAATTTAGCACAAGTACATTTATGTTGCCACTAAGAATTACAAGGGGTAGATGGAACATATGGATGAAAGTATGGACACCAGTAGATGTCTAACTTTCTCCCCCTTAGTTTGATAACCACCTGAAATGTAGTTACTTGTTCTTTTCTGCATATTTTGATTTTTAATTTTTGTTTTTCTTTTCTTTTAAGGTGATTTCAACATGGGAGATATGGGGATTGAGAGGAAGGTGGGGTAGGAGATGGGAGCAGTTAGGGTAAGGCCCTGAAAGACAGTGGGCAGTTCCCTTTTCCCAACCCCAGTGTAAGGACTCAGTCCCTTACATTTCTGTAGGAGATATTTTTTGTGGTGTAAATGGTTTGAGGGCCTGCAAATTTGCTATCCTGGAACCATCCTGGCTTCCAACTCTGTGCCCATGGACAAGAGACTTCAAAATCACCCTCTTTGTCCAGGCCACAAAGCTGGAAGCAAGCCACAGAGGGTGCTTGGCTGCTCTCTGTTTGGAAGAAGCCATCCTACCTCCAGTAAGAGGGACCTAGTGTCAGGTGACTCTTCAGGGACCAATAGGCATTTGGGGGTGGTGGGGTAGAGGTACAGACAAAAGAGACTCACAGTTCTTTCTAGGGACAGAAAAACAACTGGTGGGTGGTTGTGAACCAGTTTACCTCTAAGCCTCTCTATTCTTTTTCTCCCACCTTTGGGAGAAGCATAGCATCCTCCTTAGGGATAGATCTGGGAGCCAGCCGATGAAACTGGAGGGAGCCAGGTGATGCAGCCCAATCCTCTCTGACACTGCTCATGAACCAGTGAGCTGAGTCCAGCATCCCCAGCTGGGCTTTGGGCTCCATCAACCTACCTTACAGGGTTGTGAGGATGCCACAAGATCATGTGCCCAACACAGAAGAGGGCTCATTAAATCTCTCTTGAACAGATCCATACATGTGGTAGTGCTTTGCAAACTATAAAGCTCCATACCAAATGGTAGAATTAGGCCACTCTGTTGTACAGTCACATAAAGGAAATGCCGTTTGCACCCATTCTCACCCCTAATTCATGATTGGGGAATGGGAGGGAAATGAAGAGAAGGAGAAATTAAAAACTATAAATAAAGGAATAAGAGAACAGTAAATGAAAGAAAGACCTAGGACCAGATAACTATCTAGGGACCAATAGGTATTTGAAAGGGGACTGAGTGTATAAGCAAGAGGGACTCAGGGCTCTTTCTAAGGATAGAATAACAAGGCTCAAATGATCCTTGGATATTTACTTAATCCAACAATACATTAAAGGAATTATTCACCATGATCGAGTCAGATTTATTCCTGGGTTACAAGGGTAATTCAAAATTCACAAATTCATCAATGAGAAATACGACATTAATAAAAGAAAGGGTAAGAACCACATGACCATTTCAATACATACAGAAAAGCATTTGACAACATACAACATCCATTCATGATAAAAAAAAAAACCTCTTGACAAAATAGGTTTAGAGGGAACACACCTCAATATCATAAAGGCCACATATCAAAAACCCAGAGCTAATATCATCCTCAGTGGGGAAAAATAGAATGGGGATGTCCACTGTACCATGGTTATTTAACACAGTACTGGAAGTCCTAGCCACAACAATCAGACAACAGAAATAAAAGGCATCCATGTAAGCAAGGAAGAAGTAAAACTGTCACTACTTGCAGATGACATGCTACTCTATATAGAACCCAAATACTCCATCAAAAAATTGCTAGAGCTAATGCATGGATTCAATAAAGTCACAGTATATAAAATTGAATACAGAAATCTGTTGCATTTCTATACCACAATAAGGAAGCAGCAGAAAGGATATTAAGGAATCAATCCCATTTACAATTGCACCAAAAACCATGAGGTACCTAGGAACAAACCTAATCAAAGGAGTGAAAGACCTCTACTCTGAAAACTATGAAACACTGATGAAAGAAATTGAAGATAACAAAAAGAAATGGAAAGACATTTGATGCTCATGGATTGAAAAAATAAATTTTGTTAAAACATCTATACTACCTAATGCTATCTATACATTTAATGCAATTCTTATCAAAATACCATCACCATTTTTTCACAGAGATGGAAAAAACATCCTAAAATTTGTATGGAACCACAAAAGACCCTGAATAGCCAAAGCAACCTTGAAACAGAAAAGCAAACCTGTAGACATCAGAATTCCATACTACAAGTTATATTTCAAAACTGTAATGATCAAGACAGTATGGTACTGGCACAAAATACACACAAAGATGAGTAGAACAGAATAGAAAACCCAGGAATAAACCCAAAACCATATTATCAATTAATCTTCAACAAAACATGAAAGAATATCCGGTGGAAAAAGATAGTCTCTTCAACAAATAGTGTTGGGAAAACTGGACAGCAACATACAAAAGAATGAACCTGGACAACTTTCTTACACCGCACACAAAAATGAATTAAAAATCAATGAAAGACCTAAATGTGAGACAGGAAACCATAAAAATCCTAGAGAAGAACACAGGCAGTAATCTCTTTGACTCTGCCATAGTAACTCCTTTCTAGATATGTCTCCTGAGGCAAGGGAAACAAAAGCAAAAATAAGCTATTGGAAATTCATCAAAATAAAAAGATTCTGCACAGCAAAGGAAACAACCAAGAAAACTAAAATGCAACCTACAGAATTGGAGAAGATAGCTGCAAATGACATATCTGATAAAGGGTTAGTATCTAAATTATATAAAGAACTTATAAAAATCAAGACCAACAAATGAATAAACCAAATAAAAAATGGGCAGAAGACATGAATAGACATGTTCCCAAGGAATACATACAAATGGCCAACAGATACATGAAAAGATGCTCAACATCACTCATCATCAGGGAAATACAAATCAAAACTACAGGAAGATAATCACCTCACACGTGTCAGAATGGCTAAAATGGACAGCACAAGAAACAACAGGTATTGGTGGAGATATGGAAAAAGCAGAACTCTCTTGAACTATTGATGGGAATGCAAACTGGTGCAGCCACTCTGGAAAACACTATGGAGGTTCCTCAAGAAGTTAAAAATAGAACTACCCCAAAAATCAGTGATTTCACTATTATGAATTTACCCAAAGAATAAAAAATACTAATTCAAAGTGATACATGCACCTCGATGTTTACAGCAGCATTATCTACAATAGCCAAATTTTCCAGACAGCCTCCGTGTCCATGGACTGATGAATGGATAAAGAAAAAATTATACACACACACACACACACACACACACACACACACACACACACACACTGAAATATTACTTAGCCATAAAAAAGAAGGCAATCTTGCCATTTGCAATGACGTGGATGGAGCTAGAGAGTATCATGTTAAGTGCAAGAAGTCAGTCAGAGAAAGAAAAACACCATATTATTTCATTCATATGTGGAATTGAAGAAACAAAACAAAGGGAACACAAGGAACAAAAGAGAGAGACAGGCAAACCAAGAAACAGACTTTAACTATAGAGTCCAAATTGATGGTTCGCAAAAAGGAGGTGGGGTGGGTTTGGTTTAAATAAGTGATGTGGATTAAGGAGTGCACTTGTGCTGAGCACCAAGTGTTGCATGTATGTGTAGAATCCCCAAATTGTACACCTGAAAGTAATATTACACTCTATGTTTACTAATTGGAATTTAAATAAAAACTTACAAAACAAAACAGAAGGACATTATGTAATGATAAAAGAGTCAATTCAAGAAAAATATAAAATATTCATGAATATTTATGCACTCAACATAGGGGCACCTAAACAATTAAATCATATATTAACAGAGTTGGAGAGAGAAATTATAGTGATACAATAACAAGAGATGTTAATACATTTACATCAATGTACAGTTAATCCAGAGTTTAAATCAATAAGAAAACATTGGCCTGAAATGACACATTGGACCGTAGGGACTTAATAGGTATATAAAGAACATTTGTTTCAAAAATCACAGAATACAAATTCTTTTTTTTCCCCTTTGGTTCTATCTTTTAAAAAAAAGCATTTTATTTAAATTCAATTAATTAACATAATATATTACTTGTTTCTGAGAGAGGTCAGTGATTCATCAGTCTTGTAATAATACCCAGTGTTCACTATGTCATATGCCCTCCTTAATATCCATCACGCAGGTACTCTATCCCTCCAAACCACTCCCCTCCAGCAACCCTCAGTTTGTTTCCTATAATTAAGAGTCTCTTATGGTTTGTCTCCCTCTCTGGTTTCATGTTCTTTCATTTTTTCCTCTCTGCCCCTATGATCCTCTGCCTTGTTTTTTAATTCCACATATCAGTGAGATCATATGATAATTGTCTTTCTCTGATTGATTAATTTTGCTTAACATAATACCCTCTAGTTCAATCCACATCATTACAAATGATAAGGTTTCATATTTTGATGGTTGTGTTATATGCCATTGTAAATATATATACACACTACATTTTCTTTATCCATTCATCTGTCATTGGGCATCTCGGCTCTATCCATAGTTTGGCTATTGTGGACATTGCTGTTATAAACATTGTGGTGTAGGTGCCCCTTTGGATCACTACATCTGCATCTTTGGGGTAAATGTTCAGTAGTGCAATTGCTGGGTTGTATGGTAGCTCTATTTTTAACTTTTTGAGGAACCTCCATACTGTTTTCCAGAGTGGCTGCACTACTGGGCATTTACCCCAAGGATACAAATATAGTGATCCGAAGGGGCAACACCTTAATGTTTATAACAGCAATGTCCACAATAGCCAAACTATCGAAAGAGCCAAGATGTCCATCAACAGATAAATGGGTAAAGAAGATGTAGTGTATATATACACAATGGCATATTACACAGCCATCAAAATATGAAATCTTATCATTTGCAATGATGTATATCAAACTAGAGGGTATTATGTTAAGCAAAATAAATCAATCAGAGAAAGACAATTATCATATGATCTCACTGATACGTGGAATTAAAAAACAAGGCAGAGGATCATAGGGGCAGAGAGGAAAAAATGAAAGAACATGAAACCAGAGAGGGAGACAAACCATAAGAGACTCTTAATGATAGGAAACAAACTGAGGGTTGCTGGAGGGGAGGGGGGTGGAGGGATGAGGTAACTGAGTGATGGACATTGTGGAGGGTATGTATTGTAATGAGTGAGCACTGGGTATTATATAACACTGATGAATCACAGACCTATACCCCTGAAAAAAATACATTATATGTTAATTAATTGAATTTAAATTTTAAAAAACCTTATATCCAAGAGCTTCCTTTTTATATTTTCTTCTAGGCAGCTTATGCTTTTAGATCCCACATTTAAGTTTCTAATCAGTATTGACTGATTGATTCATTCATTCATTCATTCATTTAGTAGTGGTCTGGCTTCATTCTTTTGCATGTAGCTGTTCAGTTTTCCCAATATCATTTATTGAAGGGACCGTCTTTTCCCCATTGTATATTCTTGCCTCCTTTGCATAGAATAATTGACCATATATACATTGGTTTATTTCTGGGGTCTCTTTTCTATTTGATTGATCTATGTGGTTTTTTCTGTGTCAACACCATACTGTTTTGATTAGCGTAGCTTCAAAATGTGTGTTGAAATCTAGAAGCATGATATATCCATCTTTGTTATTTTTGTCTTCAAACTGCATTGGGTACTTGGTTTCTTTTATGGTTTCAAACAAATTTTAGGATTCTTTGTATATGTGCAAAATGACATTGGTGTGTAACGGGGACTGCTTGGAATCAGTAGGTTGTTCTGCATATTCAGGACATTTTACCAATATTAATATTTCTAGTCCATGGACACAGTATATCTTTCTATTTTTTTGTGTGCCTTCTTGATTTCTTTCTTCAAGGTCTTTTAGTTTTCAGAGTACACGTCTTTCAGCTTTTTTGGTAAAATTAATTCCTAGATTATGTATTTATTCTTTTGATTCAATTGTAAATGGCATTGCTTTCTTATTTTCTTTTTTTTAAGAATTTATTTATTTATTTGACAGAGAGAGAGTACAAGAGCGGGAGTTGAAGAGAGAGAGGGAGAAGCAGGCTGTCTGCGGAGCAGAGAGCCGAATATGGCGCTCAATCCCAGGACCCGGGTATCACGACCTGAGCTGAAGGCAGACACTTAATGGACTGAGCCATCCAGGCACCCACCCCACTTTCTTAATTTCTGATAGACCATTAGTAGTGTATAGAAACACATCTAATTTTTGTATGTTAGTTTTGTATCCTGCAGCTTTACTAAATTTATTATTACTTATAATTTTTTAGAGTACTCTCTATGGTTTTTTTTATACTATCTCCAAATACTGGCAATTTTAATTCTTTCTTTCCAATCTGGATAACTTTTATTTATTTTTGTTGCCTAATTGCTGAGGAAAGTACTTCCACAATACGTGGAATAAAAGTGGATAGAGTGGTCATCCTTGTATTTTCCTAATCTTAGAGGAAAAGTTTTCACCGTTTAACAGCTTAATTTGATGTTAACTGTTGGTTTCTGTTATACGGTCCTTATTATGTTGAGCTTCATCCCCTCTTTATTCACTTATTGAGAGTTTTGTCATAAATGATGTTGAAAGTGGTCAGGTGTCTTTCTGCACATTTTCAAATGATCCTTTTGACAATGTGGTGTATTATGTTTGAATTGTGGTTGTTGAACTACCTGTACATTCCTAGAATAAATCCCACTTGATCATAATATATGATTCTTTTAATTTACTGTTGAATTCATTTTGCAAATATTTTGTTAAGGATGTTTGCATTTATCTTAACCAGGGGTATTGGCCTATGGATTTCCTTTTTGTGTCATCTTTTTCTCGTTTTGGTATCAGAGTAATAATGGCCCCATAAAATGAGTTTGGAAGCTTTCTATCCTCGTCAGTTGTTTGGAAATTTTTAAGAAAACAGATACTAACTCTTCTTTAAAAGTTCGGTAAAATTTACCTGTGAATGGGTGCCTGAGTGGCTTGGTTGGTTAAGTGTCTGCCTTTGGCTCATGTCGTGATTCCAGGGTCCTGGAATCGAGTACCTCGTTGGGCTCCCTGTTCTCAGGGAGCCTGCTTCTCCCTCTCCTCCCCACTCGTGTTCTTTCTCACTATCTCTCTCTCAAATAAATGAATTTTAAAAATTTTTAAAATTACCTGTGAATTCATTTCATCTTGCAATTTAGATTCTTGGAAGTTTTAAATTATTGATTCAATTTCATTATTGGTAAACAACCTATACAGATTTTCTATTCCTTTGTGATTCAGTCTTAGAAGGCTTTGTGTTTTTAGGAATTTATCCATTTCAGCTGTTGTACAATTTTTAAGAGTGTAATTGCTTGTAATGCTGTTCTGATTTGATGTATTACTATAGGATGAGTTGTACTGTTAATTTTTCACTTCTGATTTACTTATTTGAGCCCTCCTTTTTTCTTGACGAGTCTAGTTAGAGGTTTACTGATTTTTTTCTCATTATATTAGTGGTATTATAATATATAAAACAATTATACCCCCAAATAGTTTAAGTATAGAATGCATGTATATAACAATATCATTTCTATATGTAACTGAAATTAAGTTAGTAAAAATCTGAAATAGATTTATTTTATAACAATTTTTATTTGAATACAGTTGATAAACAATGGCATTATTTTCAGATGTACAACATAGTAATTCAACTTCTTTATGCATTATGCTATGCTCACCACAGATGAAGCTACCATGTTACCACACAATATTATTACAGTATCATTGGCTATATTCCTTATGACATAACTTTTTAAAATTTAAATTCAAGTTAGTTACATATAGTGTATTCTTTGTTTCAGGGTAGGGTTTAGTGATCCATCAGTTGCATATAACACCCAGTGCTCATTACAACAAGTGCCCTCCTTAATGACCATTACCCAAAAATCCTATCCCCCTACCCACCTCCCCTCAAGCAATCCTCTGTTTGTTCCCTAGAGTTAAGAGTCTCTTTTTTTATAATAATTTTTATTATGTTATGTTAGTTACCATACAGTATATCCTTAGTTTTTGATGTAGTGTTCCATGATTCATTGTTTGCGTATAACACCCAGTGCACCATGCAATATGTGCCCTCCTTAATACCCATCACCAGCCAATCCTAATCCCCCATCCCCCTCCCCTCTGAAGCCCTCAGTTTGTTTCCCAGAGTCCATAGTCTCTCATGGTTCATTCCCCCTTCTGTTTAGCCCCCCCTTCATTCTTCCCTTCCTTCTCCTACAGATCATCCTGCTATTTCTTGTGTTCCATAAATGAGTGAAACCGTATGATAATTGTCTTTCTCTGCTTGACTTATTTCACTTAGCATGATCTCCTCCAGTCCCGTCCATGTTGCTGCAAATGTTGGGTAATCGTTCTTTCTGATGGTTGAGTAATACTGCATTGTATATATGGACCACATCTTCTTAATCCAGTCATCTTATGGTTTGCCTCTTTCTGTTTTTATCTTATCATTCCCTTTCCCTATGTTCATCAGTTTTGTTTCTTAAATTCCACGTGAGTGAAATCATATGGTATTTGTCTTTTTCTGATGGACTTATTTTGCTTAGCATAATACACTCTTATTCAATCCACATCATTGCAAATGACAAGAATTCATTTTTTGATGGCTGAGTAATACTCCATTGTATATATACATCACACCTTCTTTATCCATTCATCCATCAATGAACATCTAGACTCTTTCCATAAATTGGCAATTGTGAATGTTGTTGCTATAAGCACTGGGGTGCATGTGTCCCTTCAAATCATTATTTTTGTTTCCTTTGGATAAATACATAATAGTTCAATGGCTGGGTTGGAGGGTAGCTCTATTTTTTAACTTTTTGAGGAAACTCCATATTGTTTTCCAGAGTGACTGGACCAGTTTGCACTCCAAAAACAGTGTAAGAAGATTCCCCTTTCTCTGCATCCTCACCAACATCTGTTATTTCCTGAGTTGTTAATTTTACCATTCTGACCTGTGTGAGGTGGTATTTTGTTGTGTTTGATTTGGATTTTTCTGATGCCAAGGGATGTTGAGCATTTTTTCATGTGTCTTTAGCTATCTGCATGTATTCTTTGGAAACATGTCTGATCATGTCTTCTGCCCATTTCTTAACTAGATATTTTGTTTTTGGGCATTGAGTTTGATAAATTCTTTACAGATCTTGGCCCTTTACTGTTATGCCATTTGCAAATATCTTCTCCCATTCCATAGGTGGCCTTTTAGTTTTGTTGATTGTTTCCTTTGCTGTGCAAAAAGAGTTTTCTCCTGATCAAGTCCCAACAGTTTATTTTTGCTTTTGTTTCCCTTTCCTCTGGAGACGTGACTAGCAAGAAGTTGCTTTGGCTGAAGTCAAAGAGGTTGCTGCCTGTGTTCTTCTCCAGGATTTTGATGGATTCCTGTCTCACATTTAGGTCTTTCACACATTTCGAGTTTATTTTTATGTTGGTGTAAGAAAACAGTCCAGTTTTCATTCTTTTGCATGTGGCTGTCCAATTTTCCCAACACTACTTGTTGAAGAGAATGTCTTTTTCCCCTTGGATATTCTTTCCTGCTTTGTCAAAGATTAGTGTACCATAGAGTTGAGGGTCCATTTCTGGGTTCTCTATTCTGTTCCATTGATCTATGTGTCTGTCTTTGTGCCAGTACCATACTGTCTTAATGATTACAGCTTGGTAATACAGCTTAAAGTCTAGAATTGTGGTGCCCCCATCTTTGGTTTTCTTTTTCAACATTCCTTATGAATTTTTGTGTAATTGTGAATGGGATTGTTTCCTTGATTTCACTTTTTTTCCACCTCATTTTTAGTGTGTAAAAATGCAACTGAACTCTGTCCTTTGATTTTATATCCAGCAATTTTACTAAATTCCTGCATCAATTCTAGCAATTTTTGGGTGGAGTCTTTTTGGTTTTCTAAGTAGAGTGCCATGTCATCTGCGAAGAGTGAAAGCTTGACTTCTTTGATAATTTGGATGCCTCTTATTTATTTTTGTTTTCTGACTGCTGAGGCTAGGACTTCCAGTACTATGTTGAACAACAGTGGTGAGAGTGGACATCCCTGCTGTATTCCTGACCTTAGCAGAAAAGCACTCAGTTTTTCCCCATTGAGAATGATATTCACTGTGAGTTTCTTGTAGATGACTTTTACAATATTGAGGTATGTTCCCTCTATCCCTGCATGGCGGAGAGTTTTTATCAAGAAAGTATGCTGTATTTTGTCAATATTTTTCTTCTTTTATTTAGAGGATCATATGTCTCTTGTCCTATCTTTTATCAATGTGATGCATCTCACTGACTAATTTTAGGATGTTAAACCACCCCTGGAGTCCAGGAATAAATCTGCTTTTGTTGTGGTGAACAATCCTTTTAACATAATGTTGGATCCTATGAGCTAGTATCTTGATGAGATTTTTTATATCCATGTTCATCAGGGATACTGCTCTGCAATTCTGCTTTTTAGTGGAGTCTGGTTTGGGGATCAAGTTAATGCTGACCTCATCAAATGTTTTTGGATGTTCTCCTTCCATTTCTATTTTTTTGGAATAAGTTTCAGAAGAATAGGTATTAATTCTTCTTTAAATGTTTGGTAAAATTCTGCTGGAAGGCCATCTGGCCCTGAACTCTTGTTCTGGGGGATTTTTGATTACTAATTCAATTTCCTTGCTGGGTATGGACCTGTTCAGGTTTTCTATTTTTTCCTGTTTCAGTTTTGGTATGTAATATGTTTCTAGGGATTTATCCATTTCTTCAAGATTGCCTAATTTGTTAACATGTAATTGCTCATAATATTTTCTTATAATTGTATATCTGCAGTTTTGGTTGTGATCTCTCCTTTTTAATTCATGATTTTCTTTATTTGGGTTCTTTCTCTTTTCTTTTTGATAAGTCTGGTTAGGGTTTATTGCTCTTGTTAATTCTTTCAAAGAACCTGCTCCTAGTTTCCTTGATCTGTTCTACTGTTTTTTTTTTCTGTATCCTTGATTTCTGCTCTCATCTTTATTATTTCCTTTCTCTTGCGTGGTTTAGGTTTTAGGTTTTTTTTTTTTTCCCAGCTCCTTTAGGTGTAAGGTTAGCTTGTGTATTTGAAACTTTTCTGGTTTTTTGAGAATGGCTTGCTGTATGTACTTTCCTCTTAGGACTGCCTCTGCTGTACCTGAAAGGTTTTGAATAGTTGTGTTTTCATTTTCATTTATTTCCATGATTTTTTTCTTAATTTTTCTTTAATTTTCTGGTTGACCCATTCATTCTTTAGTAGGATGATCTTTAACCTCCAAATGTTTGAATTCCTTCCAAATTTCTTCTTGTGATTGAGTTCAAGTTTCAAAGCATTGTGGTCTGAGAATATGCAGGGGATCATCCCAGTCTTTTGGTACCAGTTGAAACCTGATTTGTGACTCAGTATGTGATCTATTCTGCAGTATGGTCCATGTGTACTTGAACAGAATGTGTATTCTGCTGCTTTAGGATGAAATTCCCTAAATATATCTGTGAAGTCCATCTGGTCAGTGTGTCTTTCAAAGCCCTTGTTTCCCTGTTGATCTTTTGCTCACACAATCTGTCCATCACTGTGCGTGGAGTGTTGAAGTCCCTTACATTCTCACCAATAGTGCATGAGTGTTATCTCCTAGTTCTCACCAATATTTACTATTCCTTGTCTTTTTAATTTTAGCCATCCTGACAGGTGTAAGGTGAGATCTCATTGTGTTTTGATTTCCATTTCCCTGATGATTAAGGATGTTGAGCATCTTTTCAGGTGTCTTTTGGCCATCTGTATTTTTTTAAATGTCTATTCAGGTCCTCTGCCCATTTCTTAAGTCAGATTATTTATTTATTTTGTTGGTGTTAAGATATATATATACCATATGATCTAGTTTTTCCACAGATATCTATATCTATATATACAGATATATAGATATATATAATCTCACCACCACCAAAAAAATATATATATATATAGTAGTGACATATGTATAAGTAACATATATATATATATATATACTGTATATATATATATATGATATATATTTAGATATATATATGGTATATATATGATATATATGGTTATATATATGTGCTATATATATTATGCCATATATATAGAGAGAGAGAGAGAGAGAGAGAGAAAGAGAGAGAGTTACTACCATATATATGGTAGTAACCTCTTGTCAAATGTATCATTTTCAAATACCTTCCCCAATTCAGTCAGTTATCTTTTTGTTTTGTTGATGGCTTCCTTTGCTGTGTAAAATCTTTTAATTTTGTTGTAGTCCTAACAGTTTATTTTTCCTTTAGTTTCCTTTCCATAGGGGTCATATCTTCAAAAATATTGGTAAGGCTAATGTCAGAGAAATTTCTACATGTGTTCATTTATAGGATTTTTATGGTTTCAGGTGTAACACTTAGGTCTTTAATCCATTTTCAGTTTATTTTGGTAAATGATGATATAAAGTGGTCCAATTTCATTGTTTTGCTTTTTTCTGTCCAGTTTTCCCAACACCATTGATTGAAAAGGCTGTCTTTTCCTTGTTGTATGTTCTTGCCTTCTGTGCCATAAATTAATTGACAATATAAGTGTGGGCTTATTACTGGACTCTCTGTTCTGTTTCATGATCTACGTGTGTGTTTTTGTGCCAGTACCATATTGTTTTTATTACTACTGCCTTGTAGTATGTCTTGAAATGCAGAATTTTGCTACTTTTAACTATGTTCTTTTGTTCTCAAGATAGCCTTGGCTATTCAGAGCCTTTATGGTTCCATGCAAATTTTAGTATTATTTATTCTAGTTTTGTGAAAAAAATGCTATTTGTATTTTAAGAGAGATTGCATTGAATTTGTTTATTAATTTGGGCAGTGTGTGCATTTTAACAATACTGAATCCTCTAATTCATAATCATGGAATTCCTCTCAATTTTTTTGTGTCATCTTCAATTTCATTAATTATTTTTTTTTATATTTTTCATCATGCCAGGCTTTCACCTCCTTGGTTAAGTTTTTTTCTAAGTGTCTCACTCTTTTTAGTGCAACTGTAAATGAAATTGTTTTCTTAGTCTCTTTGTCTGTTTCTTCATTTTTAGTGCATGAAAACACTACCAATTTCTGGGTATCAATTTTGTATCCTGCAACTTTACAGAATTCATTTATTATTCCAATACCTTTTGTGGAGTTTTTAGGATTTCTACATATAGTGTTATGTTATCTTCCAATAACAACAGTTTAACATCTTCTTTACCACTATGGATGCCTCACTTCCTTTTTTTCCTTTCTGATTGCTGTGGCTAGCACTTCCACTATTTTGAATAAAAGTGGTGAGAGTGGTTCTTTATAGATCTTGGATACCAGCCTTTTATCTGTAGCTTCATTTGCAAATATCTTCTCCCATTCTGTGAGTTGCCTCTCTGTTTTGATGACTGCTTCCTTTGCTGTGCAGAAACTTTTTATCTTAATGAAGTTCCACAAGTTCATTTTTTCTTTTGTTTCCCTTGCCTTTGGATACGTGTAATGAAAGAAGTTGCTGTGGCCAATATCGAAGAGGTTACAGCCTATGTTCTCCTCTAGGATTTTGATGGATTCCTGTCTCACATTGAGGTCTTTCATCCATTTGGAGTTTACCATTGCGTATGGTGTGAGAGAGTGGTCAAGTTTCATTCTTCTGTATATAGCTGTCCAATTTTCCCAGCACCATTTATTGAAGAGACTGTCTTTTTTCCACTGGATGTTTTTTTCTGCTTTGTCAAAGATTAGTTGAACATAAAGTTGAGGGTCCACTTCTGGAGTCTCTATTCTGCTCCATTGGTCTATGTGTCCATTTTTGTGCCAGTACCATGCTGTCTTTGTGATCACAGCTTTGTAGTACAGCTTGAAATCAGGCAACGTGGTGCCCCCCAGCTTTATTTTTCTTTTTCAACATTTCTTTGGTGATTCAGGGCCTTTTCTGGTTCCACACAAATTTTAGGATTGTTTGTTCCAACACTTTGAAAAATGTCATTGGTATTTTGATCAGGATAACATTGAAAGTGTAGATTGCTGTGGGTAGCATAGACATTTTAACTATGTTTATTCTTCCGATCCATGAGCATGGAATGTTTTTCCATCTTTTTGTGTCTTCTTCAATGTCTTTCATCACTGTTTTGTAGTTTCGAGAGTATAGATCCTTTACCTCTCTGGTAAGTTTATTACGAGATATCTTATGGTTTTTGGTGTTATTGTAAATGGAATTGATTCCCTAATTTCTCTTGCTTCAGTCTCATTGTTCATGTATAGAAATGCAACTGATTTCTGAGCATTGATTTTGTATCCTGCCACATTACTGAATTGTCATATGAGTTCTAGTAATTTGGTGGTGGAGTCTTTTGGGTTTTCCATATAGAATATCATGTCATCTGTGAAGACAGACTTCTTTGCCAATTTGGATACCTTTTATCCCTTTTTGTTGTTTGATTGCTGTTGCTAGGACTTCTAGTACTATGTTGAACAATAGTGGTGAGAGTGGGCATCCTTGTCGTGTTCCTGATCTTAAGGGAAAGGCTCTCAACTTTTCCCCATTGAGAATGATATTTGCTGTAGGCTTTTCATAGATGGTTTTTATGAAATTGAGGAATGTGTCCTCTATCCCTACACTCTGAAGGGTTTTAATCAGGAAAGGATGCTGTATTTTGTCCAATGCTTTTTCTGCATCAATTGAGAGGACCATATGGTTCTTGTCTCTACTCTTATTAATGTGATCTATCACACTGATTGATTTGCGAATGTTGAACCACCCTTGCACCCTGGGATGAATCCCACTTGGTCATGATGGATAATCGTTTTAATGTACTATTGGATCCTATTAGCTAGGACTCATTACATGAGAAACAAATAATCAAATGAAAAAATGGGCAGAAGATATGAACAGACACTTTTCCAATGAAGACATACAAATGGCTAACAGACATATGAAAAAATGTTCAACATCATTAGCCATCAGGGAAATTCAAATCAATACCACATTGGGATACCACCTTACCCCAGGTAGAATGGCAAAAATTGACAAGGCAATCTCAGGCATCAGAAAGAATGATTAGCCAACATTTGCAGCAATGTGGACAGGACTTGAGGAGATCATGCCAAGTGAAATAAGTCAAGCAGAGAAAGACAATTATCATATGGTTTCACTCATTTGTGGAACATATGAAATAGCAGGGAGATCGGTAGGAGAAGGAAGGGAAGAACGATGGTGGTGTAAACAGAAGGGGTAATGAACCACGAGAGACTGTGGACTCTGGGAAACAAACTGAGGGTTTCAGAGGGGAGGGGAATGGGGTATTGGGATAGGCTGGTGATGGATATTAAGGAGGGCACGTATTGCATGGAGCACTGGGTGTTGTATGCAAACAATGAATCATAGAAGACCACATCAAAAATTAATGATGTACTGTATGGTGACTAACATAACATAATATTTTTTTTAAAGTTGTGAGAGTGGACACCTTTGTTTTGTTCCTGATCATAGAGAAAATTCTCCCTTTTTTTTTTCCACCATAGTGTATTATGTTCATTACAGGTTTTTTAAATATATGGTTTTTATTTTGTTGAAGTATGTTTCCTCTCAACCCACTTTGTTGAGATTTTTTATTATAGACAGATGTTGAATTTTTTCAAATGCTTTTTCTGCATGTACTGAGATGATCAATAATTTTTATCTTTCATTTTGCTAATGTGTTGTATCACACTGATTTACAAAAATTGAACCATTCTTGTATCCCCAGGATAAATTTCACATGATTCTGCTGAATAATCCTTTTAATGTACTGTGAAATGTAGTGTGCTAATATTTTGTTGAGGTCTTTGCGTCTATGTTCATCAGGGATATTGACCTGTAGTTGTGTTCGTTTTTGTTTTTGTTTTGTGGTGTCTTTCTTTGGTTTTGGTGTCAGGTTAATGCTGGCCTTTTAGAATGTATTTGAAAGTTTTCCTTCCTCTTCTATTTCTTAAATAGGTTGAAGAATATAGGTATTTGTTCCTTAAATTTTTGGTAGAGTTCAACTGTGAATCCATCTTGTCCTGAAATTTCGTTTGTTGGGAATTTTTAAATTACCTATTCAATCTGTTACTGGTAGTTGTTCTGTGTAGGTTTTCTATTTCTCTCTAATTCAGTTTTGGAAGAGCTTGTGTTCTTATGAATTCACCCATTTCTTCTAGGTTGTCCAATTGGTTGGCATGTAGTTTTTCATAGTATTCTCTTATAATTCTTTGTATTTCTGTGGTACCATTTGTTACTTCTCTTTCCTTTCTTATTTTATTTTGTTCCTTTCTCTTTTTTTCTTGAAGATTCTGGCTAAAGATTTATCAATTTTATTTATATCTTTTAAGAATCAGCTGTCGGTTTTCATTGTTTTTTCTTTTTCTTGGTTTCCATAGGTTTGTCTTTCCTCTCATCTTTATTATTTTCTTCCTTCTACTCACCTAGCACTTTGTTTCTTATTTTTCTAGTTCCTTTAATTGTATGGTTGCATTATTTATTTGAGCTTTTGAGTTATTTCACAAAATAGGACTGTATTACTTATATTTCCTTCTTAGAACTGCTTTTACTACTTCTTACATATTTTGTACCTAGAGTTTTCATTTTTATTTGTCTCTGCATTTTTTTTATTTCTTCTTTGATTTCCTCATTGATCCATTAGTTCTTTAATAGCATGCTGTTTACCCTCTACACATTTGCATATTTTCCAGTTTCTCTCTCTCGTGATCAATTTCTAGTTCATACTGTCATGGTCAGAAAATATACATGGTATAATTTCAGTTTTCTTTTTTTTTTAAGATTTTATTTATTTATTCAACAGTGTTAGAGACAGCCAGCAAGAGACGGAACACAAACAGGGGGAGTGGGAGAGGAAGAAGCAGGCTCATAGCAGAGGAGCCTGATGTGGGGCTCGATCCCATAACGCTGGGATCACGCCCTGAGCTGAAGGCAGACGCTTAACCGCTGTGCCACCCAGGCGCCCCTAATTTCAGTTTTCTTAAATGAATTTCACCTTGTTTTTTTTTTTTTGTTTTTTTTTGTTTTTTTTGTTTTTTTTTTTTTTGCCTAACATGTGATTCATTCTGGAGAATGTTTCGTGTGTACTTACACACTTTAATTATATAGGGACAGAAGGAGAGAGAGTGAAAGTTGGGGAGGGGTAGAAGAAGAGGGGGAGAGAATATCAACCATGGAGCCTGATGCAGGGCTCAATCTCATGACCCTCATGACCCAAGCTGAAATCAAGTGTTGGATGCTTCACTGACTGAACACCCAGGTGCTCCTCATGTGTACTTGAAAATAATGCATATTCTCTTTTTTTTTTTTTTGACGGATGTTCTCTACATATCTGTTGTGTCCATGTGGTCTAATGACTCATTCAAGGAGACTGTTTCCTTATTGTTTTTCTGTCTCTATGATCTACACATTGATGTAAGTGGGGGTGTTGAGGTCTTCTACTATATTACCATTTCCTTATTTATGTTTGTTAATATTTGCTTTGTGTGTTTAGGTGTGTTAATGTTGGATGCATAGATATTTATAATTGTTATATTCTCTGATCTCCTTTATTATTATATAATGTCCTTCTTTGTCTTGTTATGGTTTTTGGTTTAAAGTCTATTTATTATATAAGTACTAGCACCTTGGCTTTATTTTCTGCTTCTTTTTGCACTTTAAATGTTTTCCCATCCCTTCACATTCAGTCTGTTTGTCCTTTTAGGTCTGAGGTGAGTATCCTGTAGATAGCATATATATGGGTCTGGTTTTTTTTTTCTATTCCACTGAGGTTTAATTAACTTTTTGAAGAACTAAGTTTTATATTCATTTATTTATCATAGTTTCTATATTCTTTATTTCTGCTCTTACATTTATTATTTCCTATTTCCTACTAACTTTGGGTTTTGCTTATTTTTGTAGTTCATTCAGGTGTTAATTTAGATTGTTGTACTCTTTAAGTTTTTGTTCCGCTTTTCTTCTTGTACTTAATTTCTAAATTCTTATTCTTGTGATCAGAAAATATAGCTGAAATGATTAAAATCTTGGAAATATTATTGAGAAATTATTTTTTGCTTAGCATGTCATCTCTCTTGAAGTATATTTCATATTTACTTAAAAAGAATTTGTATTCTTCCTTAAAAGTTTGGAAGAATTCCCCTTGGAAACCATCAGGCCCTGGGCTCTTGTTTGTTGGGAGATTATTTTTTAATGTTTTTTTTATTATGTTATGTTAGACACCATACAGTACATCCCTGGTTTCTGATGTAAAGTTTGATAACTCATTAGTTGTGTATAACACCCAGTGCACCATGCAATATGTGCCCTCCTTACTACCCATCACCAGCCTATCCCATTCCCCCAACCCCCTCCCCTCTGAACCACTCAGTTTGTTTCTCAGAGTCCATAGTCTCTCATGCTTCATTACCTCTTCTGATTACCCCCTTTCTTTATCCCTTTCTTCCCCTACTGCTCTTCCTAGTTCTTATGTTCCATAGATGAGAAAAACCATATGATAATTGTCTTTCTCTGCTTGACTTATTTCACTTAGCATTATCTCCTCCAGTGCCGTCCATGTTGCAGCAAATGTTGAGAACTCGTTCTTTCTGATAGCTGAGTAATATTCCATTGTATATATGGACCACAACTTCTTAATCCAGTCATCTGTTGAAGGGCATCTTGGTTCTTTCCATGATTTAGCTATTGTGCAAAATGCTGCTATGAACATTGGGGTGCATATGGCCCTTCTCTTCACTATGTCTGTAACTTTGGGGTAAATACCCAGTAGTGCAACGGCTGGAGCATAGGGTAGCTCAATTTTTAACTTTTTGAGGGACATCCACACTGTTTTCCAGAGTGGCTGTACCAACTTGTATTCCCACCAACAATGTAGAAGGGATCCCCTTTCTCCACATCCTCTCCAGCATTTGTTGTTTCTTGCCTTGTCAATTTTTGCCATTCTAACTAGCGTAAGGTGGTATCTTAGTGTGGTTTTGATTTGAATTTCCCTGATGGCTAATGATTTTGAACATTTTTTCATGTGTCTGTTAGTCATTTATATGTCTTCATTGGAAAAGTGTCTGTTCATATCTTCTGCCCATTTTATGATTTCTTTATTTGTTTCACCTGTATTGAGTTTAAGAAGTTCTTTGTAGATCTTGGATACCACTCTTTTATCTGTAGCGTCATTTGTAAATATATTCTTCCATTCCGTGGGCTGCCTCTTAGTTTTTTTGACTGTTTCCTTGGCTGTGCAGAAGCTTTTGATCTTGATGAAGTCCCACAAGTTCAATTTCTCTGTTTCTCTTGCCTTTGGAGAAGTGTCATAAAAAAGGTTGCTTTGGCCGATGTCATAGAGGTTGCTGCCTATGATCTCCTCAAAGGATTTTGTTGGATTCCTGTCTCACATTGAGGTCTTTCATCCATTTAGAGTTTATCTTTCTGTATGGTGTGAGAGAGTGGTCAAGTTTCATTCTTTTGCATGTAGCTGTCCAATTTTCCCAACACCATTTATTGAAGAGACTGTCTTTTTTCCACCGGATGTTTTTTCCTGCTTTATCAAAGATTAGTTGCCCAAGGAGCCGAGGGTCCATTTCTGGGTTCTCTATTCTGTTCCATTGGTCTATGTGTCTGTTTTTGTGCCAGTACCATGCTGTGTTTGTGATCACAGCTTTGTAGTACAGCTTGAAATCTGGCAATGTGATGCCCTCAGCTTTCTTTTTCCTTTTCAACAGTCCCTTGGTGATTTGGGGCCTTTTCCATTTCCATACAAATTTAAGGACTATTTGTTCCAGTTCTTTGAAAAATGTCATCGGTATTTTGATCGGGATAGCATTGAAAGTGTAGATCGCTCTGGGTAGCATGGACATTTTAACTATGTTAATTCTTCCGATCCATGAGCATGGAATATTTTCCATCTTTTTGCGTCTTCTTCAGTGTCTTTCAAGAGTGATTTATAGTTTCTAGAATATAGGTCCTTTACGTCTCTGGTTAAGTTAATTCCAAGATAACGTATGATTTTTGGTGCTATTGTAAATGGGATGGATTCCCTAATTTCTCTTTCTTCAGTCTCATTATTCGTGTATAGAAATGCAAATGATTTCTGAGCATTGATTTTGTATCCCACCACAGTACTGAATTGCTCTATAACTTCTAATAGTTTGGGAGTGGATTCTTTTGGGTTTTCCGTATAGAGTATCATGTCATCTGCGAAGAGAGACAGTTTGACTTCTTCTTTGCTGATGTGGATACATTTTTTCACATCTTGTTGTCTGATTGCTGTTCCAAGGACTTATAGTACTATGTTGAGTAATAATGGCAAGAGTGGGCATCCTTGTCGTGTTCCCGATCTTACGGGAAAGGCTTCCAGCTTTTCCCCATTGAGAATGATATTTGCTGTAGGCTTTTCATAGATGGTTTTTATGAGATTGAGGAATGTACCCTCTATCCCTACACTCTGAAGGGTTTTAATCAGGAAAGGATGCTGTATTTTGTCAAATGCTTTTTCTGCATCTATTGAGAGAATCATGATTTTTGAATTTTTCTTTCTGGATAAAATCTAAGACAATGATATATTTGCGAATGTTGAACCACACTTGCATCCCAGGGATGAATCCCACTTGGTCGTGATGGATAATCCTTTTAATGTACTGTTGGATTCTATTAGCCAGGATCTTGTGGAGGATTTTGATGTCCATATTCATTAGGGAAATCGGTCTGTAATTCTCCTTTTTGATGGGGTCTTTGTCTGGTTTGGGGATCAGGTAATATTGGCCTCATAGAATGAGTTTGGTAGCTTTCTTTCTGTTTCTATCTTTGGAAATAGCTTTAGGAGAAGAGGTATTATTTTTTCTTTGACTGTTTGGTAGAATTCCCCAGGAAAACCATCCGGGACTGGAGTTTTGTTTTTTGGAAGGTTGTTTATCACTGACTCAATCTCTTTGTAATTAATTCACCTGTTTAAAAAATCAATTTCTTCCTGTTTCAGTCTTGGTAGTTTATAGGTTTCCCGGAAGGCCTCCATGTCTTCCAGATTGCTTTATTTATTGGCTTAAAGCTATTGATAAAAGTTTCTCATAATCCTTCCAATTTCATTGGTGTTGGTTGTGACCTCTCCTTTTTCATTCATAATTTTATTAATTTGGGTCCTTTCTCTATTCTTTTGGAGAAGTCTTGCCAGTGGTCTGTCAATTTTATTAATTCTCTCAACGAACCAGCTTCTAGATCTGTTGATCTGCTCTACTGTGCTCCTGGTTTCTAATTCATTGATTTCAGCTCTAATCTTGGTCAACTGCTTCCTCGTGCATGGATTAGGCCTGTCCCTCTGTTGCTGTTCCAGCTTCTTGAGGTGAGAATATAAAAACTGCGTTTTAGATTTTTCTATTCTTTTGAGTGAGGCTTGGATGGCTATGTATTTCCCCCTTAGGACTGCCTTTGCAGTATCCCGTAGGTTTTGGACTGTTGTGCTTTCATTCCCGTTGGTCTCCATAAATTGTTTAAATTGATTTTTGATTTCCTGGTTTATCAAATTATTCCTGAGCAAGATGGTTCTTAGTCTCCAAGTGTTTGAGTTTCTTCCAAGTTTTTCCTTGTGGTTGAGTTCCAGTTTCAAAGTGTTGTAGTCTGAGAATATGCAGCGAATAATTTCAGTCTTTTGGTATCAGTTCGGAGCTGTTTTGTGTCCCAGAACATGGTCTATTCTTGAGAATGTTCCATGGGCATTAGAATAGAATGAGTATTCCTTGGTTCTGGGGTGTAGTGTTCTATATATATCTATGAGGTCCAACTCGTCGAGTATGGCATTCAAAGCCCTTGTTTCTTTGTCGATTTTTTGCATCGGCGTTCTGTCTATTTTTGATAGTGGAGTGTTGAGGTCCCCTATTATTAACTTATTTTTATCTATATGTCTCTTTATTCTGGTTAAGAGTTGGCTTTTGTATCTTGCCCTGTGGGGGCATAGTTATTTATAATTGTCATATCCACTTGTTTGATACATCCTTTAAGAATAATATAGTGCCCTTCTGTGTCTCTAACTATAGTCTTTAGTTTGAAGTCCAATCTGTCTGATATGAGAATTGCTACCCCAGCTTTCTTTTGAGGTCCATTGGCGTGAAAGATGGTATTCCATCCCTTTACTTTCAGTCTGAATGTATCTTTAGGTTCAAAATGAGTCTCTTGTAGACAGCAAATGGATGGGTCATGTCTTTTTATCCAATCTACAACCCTGTGGCGTTTTATGGGAGCATTTAGGCCATTTACATTGAGATTGAATATTGAGAGATATGATTTTAATGATGCCATGTTGCCAGTAAAGTCTTTGTTTCTATCGATTGTGACTTTCTCTTCTGTATCACTATTGGGGCCTTTTTACCTTTATAGAACCCCCTCTTAATATCTCCTGTAGGTCTGGTTTCATGGTTATGAAATTGGTCAATGACTGGTGATTCTGGAAGGTCTTTATTTCTCCCTCAATTCTGAATGGCAGGCTTGCTGGATAAAGGATCCTTGGCTGCATGTTTTTCTCTGAAAGAGCTTTAAAAATGCCCCCCCCCCACACCCTTTCTTTCATTCCAGGTCTGTGTAGACAGGTCTGACGTAATTCTGATACCTTTGCCTTGGTGCATGAGAAATTTTGTTTGCCCTGGCCGCTTTCATTATGTATCCTTGGATCTAATACTTGCGAATTGCACTATGACGTGACGTGGTGTAGGTTTGTCATTGTTGAGCTTGGGAGGGGTCCTCTGTGCCTCTTGTACATGAATGTTTGTTTCCCTCGCTAGATTAGGGAAGTTTTCAGCTACAATTTGTTCAAATATCTCTTCTAGACCTCTGCTTTTCTCCACCCCCTCGGGGATGCCGACGATTCTGACATTGGAATGTTTCATCGAGTCAGTAATCTCCCGTAACCTACATTCTTGAGAATGGATCTTTTTGATCCCAGATTCTATTTTAGCTTTCTCTTCTACTAACCCCTCCTCCAATTCGCAGATACGTTCTTCTGCCTCATTCACCCTGGCCATCAGAGCCTCTAGTTTTGAATGCCTTTGGCTCATAGACTTTTTAATTTCTTCTTTTTTTTTTTAGATTTTTATTTATTTATTCGACAGAGATAGAGACAGCCAGTGAGAGAGGGAACACAAGCAGGGGGAGTAGGAGAGGAAGAAGCAGGCTCACAGCCGAGGAGCCCGATATGGGGCTCGATCCCGTAACACTGGGATCACGCCCTGAGCCGAAGGCAGACACTTAACCGCTGTGCCACCCAGGCCCCCCAGTCTTTTTAATTTCTGCCAGATTTGCTCTCATTTCTGCCCTTTGAGATTCTATATTCTCATTAACGTTTTCCTGAATACTTTTTTCAAGTCTATCTTGACCATTGTTACTCTGAATTCCACTTCTGATAATTTGGTTATATCCATATCCATTAGTTCTGTGGCAGAGGCCACAGACTCTTTGTCTTTTCTTTGCTGGAGGGGGTGGATTTCTCCTTTTCGTCATTCTGATGAGGAGAGGTTGTGGGGTTGTCCAGAGCCCAAATTATTGACCGGACCCAGGCCGTGTGCCCTTGTTTTATAGGGATCTTAGGGGTGTGGGCTTCTTGATTTTTCAGCCTGCCTACTGGGGGAGGGGCCCGCCACACTGATACTCAGGCAACCGTGTTTGGGTAGAGTCTCTGTGTCCCCTGCGAGGGGGGATGGGGATGGGCACACTGTGAGCCAGTATTTCCAGGCTTTTTTTCTCTGGTGGCTTTCCCTGGCAGTTTGCTGTGCCTCTTCTGAGAGTCAGAGCAGCAGTGGCCGAATCTCAGCCTCTGTCTCAGAACAGAGGGATCACGGACTGTTCTCTGCTGATGTTCTGGCCACTTTAACTCTGTTTCTGTTGGTGCTGCTCAACCCTGCAGCGTCCCGGGATGTGCGCCCCACACCCAATGTCCCAGCCCTCACTTCCAGGGCATGCGCATCTCTGTCCTTTGTGTTTCTAACACCTCCAGCTGCCAGCAGCCAGCTGCCAGCCGCCAGGGGCCCCGTGTGCTCCCGGAGCTTGCGGTCTCAGTGTGGTTACAGTGAGCACACCGGAGCTCCGTTTCAGTCTGGTAGTGCGCGTTCCCCGGCTGTTCCCCACTCACGGTCTCAGTCTGCTCTTTCGCAGGTGCCGGTCCGCTAGTCCCCCTGCTCCCCCGTGCAGGTGGCTACCGCTTCCCGGCACTTGAATGCGGTGGCTTCCTCCCCCTTCCATTTATCTTCCAATATCTGTGCGCGGTTTCATGGCTCCCTGCTTCGTACCTTAATACTCAGCGCTGGAGATGTTCATTTGTAGAGATTCGGATGTATCTTCCTGTGTTCAGGCTGATTCCGTGGATGTTCAGGATGGTCTGGTACCTATCTAACTCAACTCAGTGGACTGGCTGAAAAAGGGGTCCCCTACTCCTCCACCATCTTAACTCCATCCCGGGATAACACAAGTTCTTGACTGTTGTTGGAAGATTTTTGATTACTGCTTCAATTTACTTGCTGGTTATGGGTCTGTTTAGGCCTTCTATTTCTTCCTGGTTCAGTTTCAGTAGTTTATACATCTCTAGGAATGCATCCATTTCTTCCAGATTGCCTAATTTGTTGGCATATAATTGCTCATATGTTCTTATAATTTTATTTCGTTGGTGTTGGTTGTGATCTTTCCTCTTTCATTCATGACTTTATTAATTTGGGTCCCTTCTTTTTTTCTTTTCTTTTCTTTATTTTCTTTCTTTCTTTCTTTCTTCTTTCTTTCTTTCTTTCTTCTTTCTTTCTTTCTTTCTTCTTTCTTTCTTTTTTTTTTTTTTTTTTTTGTATGTCTGGCCAGGGGTTTATCAATCTTAGTAATTCTCTCAAAGAACCAGCTCTTAGTTTCCTTGTTCTATTCTACTCTTCTTTTGGTTTCTATTTCATTGATTTCTGCTCTAATCTTTATGATTTCTCTTCTCCTGGTGAGTTTAGACTTTATTAGCTGTTCTTTCTCCAGTTCCTTTCGCTGTAAGGTTAGGTTGTGTATTTGAGACCTTTCTTTATTTCATGGTAGTGCTATATACTTCACTCTTAGGACCACCTTTGCTGCAGCCCAATGATTTTGAAGAGTTGTGTTTTCATTTTCTTTTTTTTAAAGATTTTATTTATTTATTTGACAGAGAGAGAGAGAGACAGCCAGCAAGAGAGGGAACAAAAGCAGGGGGAGTTGGAGAGGAAGAAGCAGCCTCCTCATGGAGGACCCTAATGTGGGGCTCGATCCCAGGACTCTGGGATCACATCCTGAGCCAAAGGCAGATGCTTAATGACTGAGCCATCCAGGCGCCCCATGTGTTTTCATTTTCATTTGTTTCCATGAATTTTTAAAATTTTCTTTAATTTCCTGGTTGACCCATTCATTCTTCAAGAGGATGAACTTTAGCCTCCATGTATTTGAGTTCTTTCCAAAATTCCTCTTGTGATTGAGTTCCAGTTTCAAAGCACTGTGGTTTGAAAATATGCAGGGAAAGATCCCCATGTTTTGGTACTAGTTGAGACCTGGTTTGTGACCCAGTATGTGATGTATTTTGGAGAATGTCCCATGTGCACTCAAAAAGAATGTGTATTCTGCTGCTTTAGGATGAAATGCTCTGAAAATATGTTAAGTCCATCTGGTCCAGTGTGTCATTCAAAGCCCTTGTTTCCTTGTTAATCTGCTTAGATGATCTGTCCATTGCTGTGAGTGGAGTGTTAACATCCCCTCCTCTTATTGTATTATTATCAATGAGTTTCTTTAATTTTGTTATTAATTGGTTTAGATAATTGGCTGCTCCCAATTTAGGGGCATAAATATTTACAATTGTTAGACCTTCTTGTTGTATAGACCCGTCAATTATGATAGAGTGCCCTTCTTCATCTCTTATTACAGTCTTTGGTTTAAAATCTGATTTGTCTGATATAATGATTGCCACCCCAGCTTTCTTTTGATGTCCATTAGCATGATAAATGTTTTTCCACCCCCTAACTTTCAATCTGGAGGTGTCTTTGGGTCTCAAATGAGTCTCTTGCACACAGCATATCAATGGGTCTTGCTTTTTTATCCAATCTGATACCTGTGTCTTTTGATTTGGGCATTTAGCCCATTTACATTCAGCATAACTATTGAAAGATGAATTTAGTGTCTTTGTATTGCCTGTAAATCAACTGTTACTGTATATTGTCTCTGTTCCTTTCTGGTCTATGTTACTTTTGGGCTCTCTCTTTGCTTAAAGGAGCTCTTTTCATATTTCTTGTAGGGCTGGTTTGGTGATCACACATTCTTTTAGTTTCTGTTTGTCCTGGAAGCTTTTTATCACTCCTTCTATTTTGAATGACATCCTAGCTGGATAAAGTATTCTTGGCTGCATATTTTTCTCATTTAGCACCCTGAATATATCAGGCCAGTCCTTTCTGGCCTGCCAGGTCTCTGTGGCTAGGTCTGCTGCAAATCTAATGTTTCTACCCTTGTAGGTTACAGACCTCTTGTCCTGAGCTGCTTTCAGGATATTCTCTTTGTCTCTGAGATTTGTAAGTCTCACTATTACATGTCAGGGTGTTGACCTGCTTTTATTGATTTTGAGGGGGGTTCTCTCTGCCTCCTGGGCTTTGATGCCTATTCCCTTCCCCAGATTAAGGAAGTACTCTGCCATAATTTTCTCCAATATACCTTCTGCTCCCTTCTCTCTTTCCTCTTCTTCTGGTATCCCAATTATTTTAATATTGTTTCACTTTATGGGATCACTTTTGTCTCAGATTCTCCCCTCATGATCCGGTAGTTGTTTATCTCTCTTTTTCTCAGCTTCTGTATTCTCCATCATTTGGTAATCTATATCACTAATTGATTTTTCTGCCTCATTTATCTTAGCAGTTAGAGCCTCCATTTTTTAATTGCATCTCATTAATAGTCTTTTTGATTTTGACTTGGTTAGATATTAGTTCTTTTATTTCTCCAGAAAGGGATTCTCTAGTGTCTTCTATGCTTTTTTTTTTCAAGCCCAGCTAATGTCTTTATAATTGTTATTCTGAACTCTGCTTCTGACATCTTACTAATGTCCATATTGATTAGGTTCCTGGCAGTCAATACTGCCTCTTGTTTTCTTTTTTATGGTGAATTTTTCCATCTTGTCATTCTCTCCAGAGAATAATTGATGACTGAGTGAACAAAATATTACAATGGCAACAATGACCCTAGAGAAATATACACCAAAGAAATAAGACACCCACAACTGGAGGGGGGGGGAGAAAGAGAATATAATCAGACAGTTGAGCCGAATAGAGCAATACAGTGGATTCAGTGTGTATTTTGTTCCATTTTTTAGCCAACTATATCCCAAAATGGTAAAGAAAGAAAAACTTATATACATATTAAAAAAATTAAATGCAGTGAAAGGCTAGAATATAACTGTAAAAATGGAAATTAAAAGACAAGGAAAAACAAAAGAGAAGAAAAAAACAACAGCAAAGGAAGGGATATAAACAGGTGAACAGAACAGAGCAATACACTATCTCTTGAGTACATTTTGGTCAGTTTGTTAGTGGATAGTACATCTCAAAATTGTAAAGAAAGAAAAACATATATACAAAAATAAAATTATATACATTGAAAGCATAGAATGTAACTGTAAAGATGATAATTTAAAAAGAATTTAACAAAAAAATACAAAAAAGAAAAACAAAACAAAAAAAATGAAGAAGAAGAAGAAAAAAGAGAGAGAGAGAGAATATGATCAGATGGTTGAATAGAACAAAACCAAACACTAGATTTGGGGTGTATTTTGGTTTGTTAGAAGAAATTGCATCCCAAAATTTTAAAGGAATAAAAATAATATATATCCAAAAATAAGATTAAATACAGTGAAGGGATAAAATGTCAATGTAAAAATGCAAATTAAAAAAGATTTTAAAAAGAAGTTGATAAAAGAAGAAATTGGTTGTAAAACGAAAGAAAAAAGTTTTTAAAAATAAAAAAAGTTAAAGTTGAAGGACAGAAGAATCATGGGGAAATAGCCAGGAGTTCTGTATGCTATATTCCCCTAGCACTGGAGTTTTGCAGTTCTCCTTGATCAGTAAATTGGTTTTGGCTGTTCTTGATGATCTTCTGGGGAAGGGGCCTGTTGCATTGATTCTCAAGTGTATTTTCCCCAGGCAAAATTGTACCACCCTTGCCAGGGGGCCAGGTTAAGTAATCTGCTCCAGTTTGCTTTATGTGCCTTTTTTTCCCTCAAGGCTTTCTGTGCAGATTTAGAGGATGAGAATGAAAATAGTGACCTCCCAATCTCCAGCCCTGAAGCTGAAAGCTTGGGGCCCCACTCCTTAGTGAGCCCTCAGAGAAAAGCAGTCAATCAGTACTGTCTCCCTGGTCTCTGGTCACACTCTGTGCTCACCCGGCCTGTAACTCTTTCTGTCTTCAAACACTGCAGACTCCTGTGGCATGCTCTCACTGCTCCTCACAGGGGAGGAAAGGGGTTGTTGCCAGCTCTGCTGCTTATGGGCCCCTGCTCAGAGAGCAGTCACCTGACTGTGCCACAATTCAAGGTTTATAGCAACCCTGAGCTGTGAGCCCACTCCTGGGTTCACTCTTTGCAACTGGCTTCTCTGCCCTGATGCTTGGGAGCTCTGCCACTCCAGCAGCCCCAGTCCTCCTGTGACCCTGAGACCACACTGCTGCAGCTAGGGTTCTGTCCCCACTTAGCAGCCTGAGCAATGTCCCTCACCAGGGCAGACTTCTAAAAGTTCCATTTTTTGTGCTCCATTGTTATATCACTTGCCTGTAGTCGGTTGATGAAGGCTCCCTCCCTCCGTGGTCTATCTTTCTATATATCACCTTGGAGTCACTTCTCCACACCTCCTACCTTGCAGAAAGTGGCTGCTTTTCTATCTGTAGAGTTGCAGCTATTCTTTTTTTCAATCTCTGGTTGAGTTCATAGGTGTTCAGAATGATTTGATAGCTCTCTAACTGAATTCCTGGGACCAGATGAAATTAAGGTCTCCTACTCCTCCACCATCTTGGACTCTCCCCTGGACATCGGTTTTAAAAATACTTTTAGGGGCATCTGGGTCACTCAGTTGGTTGAACGCCTGCCTTCGGCTCAGGTCATGATCCCAGGGTCCTGGGATTGAGCCCCACATCAGGCTCTCTGCTCCTCCCCCTCTGCTCGTGCTCTCTCTCTCTCTCTCTCAAATAAATAAATAAAATCTTTAAAAAAATGAAAGTATAAAAATATTTTAGATCACTTTCCTCATACTAGGGCAACAAAAGCTTAAATAAACAAATGGGTCTATTTCAAACTAAAAGCCTTTTGCATAGCTGAGAAAAACATCAACAAAATTGAAAAGGCAATCTAATGAATGGAAGAAGATATCTGCAAATCTTATACCTGATAAGATGTTACTATAAAATTTTTAAAGAATTTACACAACTTAATATAAGAGAGTAATTCAACTAAAAAATGGGTAGTAATAGTTTTAGTTTCAAATTTTTATTTAAATTCCAATTTGTTAACATACTAGTAATATTAGTTTCAAGTGTAGAATCTGGTGATTCATCACTTACATACAACACACAGTGCTCATCACAAGTGCCCTCCTTAATACCCATAACCCATTTAAAACATCCCCCATCCACCTACTCTCCAGCAACCCTCAGTTTGTTCTCTATAGGAGTTAAGAGCCTGTTTCTTGGTTTGCCTCTCTTTTTTCCCCCATGTTCATTTGTTTTGTTTCTTAAATTCTACATATGAGTGAAGTTGTATGGTATTAGTCTTTCTCTGCCTGACTTATTGCACTTAGCATAATACTCTCTAGCTCCATTCATGTCACTGCAAATGGCAAGATTTCATTCTTTTTGATCGCTGAGTAATATTCCATGTATATATGCTAATACCAAATCTTCTTTTATCCATTAATTGGTCAATGACTATTTGGTCTCTTTCCATAATTTGGCTATTGTTGATAATGCTGATATAAACATCCTGGTGCCTGTATCCCTTCAAATCATTATTTATATATCCTGTGGGTAAATACCTAGTAGTGCAATTGACAGATTATAAGGTAGTTCTCTTTTTAACTTTTTGAGGGACTGCCATACTGTTTTCTAGAGTGGCTGCACCAGTTTGCATTCCTACCAACAGTGTAAGAGGGTTCCCTTTTCTCTGCATTCTCACCAGCACCTGTTGTTTCCTGTGTTGTTAATTTTAGCCATTCTGACAGTTATGAGGTGATATCTCATTGTAGTTTTACTTTGCATTTCCCTGATGATGAGTGATGTTGAGCATCTTTCCATGTGTCTGTTAGCCATCTGTGTCTTCTTTGGAAAAATGTCTATTCATCCTTCTGCCCATTTTTTAATGGGATAATTTAGTTTTGGGGTATGGAGTTTAAGTTCTTTATATAATTTTTATGCTAACCTTTCATCTGATATGTCATTTGCAAATATATTCTCCCATTCTGTAGGTTGGCTTTTAATTTTGCTGATGTTTCCTTCACTGTGCAGAAGCTTTTTATCTTGATGAAGAACAAATAGTTAATTTTTCTTTTTGTTTCCCTTGTCTCAGGAGATGTCTCTAGTAAGAAGTTGCTATGGCCCAAATCAAAGCGGTTACTCTGTGTTCTCCTCTAGGATTTTGATGGTTTCCTGTCTCACATTTAGGTCTTTTATCTATTTTGAATTTATTTTGTCTATGGGGTAAGAAAGTGGTCCATTTTCTTTCTTATACATGTTGCTGTCCAGTTTTCACAACAAAAATGGGTTTTTGAATAGATATTTTTCCATAGAGGCATACAGATGGCTGACAGGCACCTGAAAAGATGCTCAACATCACTACTCACCAAGGGAATAAAAATAAAAACAACAATATCACCTCATAGTTGTCAAATTGCTTATTATTTTATAAAATAGCAAGGTTTTTTGGGGTATAAAATAGCAAGTTTTGATCAGGATGTTGAGAAACTGTTGATGCACTATTCATGCACTGTTGATGGGAATATGAATTAATGCAGCCAATATGGAAAACAGTATGGAGGTTCCTCAAAAGATTAAAAATAGAACTACCACAAGATCCAGAAGTTCCACTTTTAAATATTTATCCAAAGAAAACAAAAACAGCAGTTCAGTTAGAAATATGCCCCCCTATGCTCGATGAAGAATATTTACAATACCAAAGATATGGAAGCAACCTAAGTATCCATAAATGGATAATGAAGATGTGGTATACATATACAATGAAATATTACCTAGGCATAGAAAGCATGAAATCTTGTCATTTACAATAATATAAATGGATATGATATGTAAAATAAGTCATCAGAGAAAGAGAAATGCCATATGAATTTACTTACGTGAGAAATCTAAAAAAAAAAGACATAAGCAAACAAAACAGGTAGAGACTCATAGATATAGAGAACAAAATAGTGATTGCCAGAAGAGAGAAAAATGGAGGAACTGGTGAAATAGGTAAAGGGCATTAAGAGGTAAAAACTTCTAGCTTTTATAAAAAGATTTTATTTACTTACTTGTCAGAGAGAGAGCACAAGCAGGGGGAGCAGCAGGCAGATGGAGATGCAGGCTCCCCACTGAGCAAGGAGCCCAATGTGGGACTCAATCCCAGGACCCTGGGATCATGACCTGAACTGAAGACAGATGCTTAACTGACTGTGCCACTCAGGTGTCCCCAAACTTCTAATTTTAAAATAAATAGGTAGCAGAGATGTGCAGCATAAAGAAGTATAGTCAATAATATTGTAACATCTTTGTATAGTGTATATGTAGATGATAAGTAGATGATAAGTAGATGTACCAGGGGGATCATTTTGTAATGTATAAAAATATAGAATCATTACAATGCAAACCTGAAACAGGTATGATATTGTGTGTCAATTGTACTTTAATGTTAAAAAGTGAAGATACCATACAGAATACTTGCAGAAAATATTAAGCGGAAAGGGAGAATATAGGGGTGCCTTGGGTGGCTCAGTTGGTTAGTGGCTGCCTTCAGCTCAGGTCATGATCCTGGGGCCCTGGGATTCAGCCCCACATTGAGCTCCTTGCTCAGCGGGGAGCCTGCTTCTCCCCTGCCTGCCACTCCCCTGGCTTATGCTTGCTCTATCTCCCCCCTCCCTGTCAAATAAATAAATAAAACTCTCTCTCTCTCTCTCTCTCTCTTTCTGTCAAATAAATAAATAAAATACTTTAAAAAAAGAAAAGAAGAAAATGAGAATATGAAGCAGAAAAATATCCCCATTCCAGGGGTACCAGGAAAAAAAAGCTAAGAGAAAAAGAGGCAAGAAATTTATTAATTTAAATAATAGCTGAAACTTACTTAATCTAAGGAAGGAAACAAACATTCAAGTCCAGGAAACCCAGATAGCTCCAAATAAATTGAACCCAAGGATATATACACCCTGACACATTATAATTAAAATGTCAAATGTTTGTTGGGGAGCAGTTAAGATGATGGAGGAGTAGGGGGACCCTAAGTTTGCCTCATCCCTCCAACACAGCTAGATAAATATCAAATCATTCTGAACACCCAAGATATTGATCTGAGGACTGAGAGAACAGAACTGCACATCTAAAAGTAGAAAAATGGCCATCTCATGGAAGGTAAGAGCTGTGAAGTGTTGATTTGGGGAAGAAAAGAACTGTGGGTGCTATGTAGGGCAGGGAGCCCTGATTATGCAGAGAGGAAAGAGAGAGAGAGGGAGAGAAAGAGTGAAGCCACAGGCAGGTGATTGTGCAAAAAAATATCTTCCCCAAAACCATTGACTGGGAAAAAGAGAGAGGCTGACTACTCCAAGTTATTATAAGCAGTGGGGTGTAAAGTATGATGTTTTAGAAGTCCACACCATTGTCAGAGTCATGCCTGGTGGGCTAAGCAGTGTTCCTGTGAGGAAGGAGGGCAGAGACCCAGGAGAAGGCAGCATGGTCTGAGGATCCCCTGGGTTGCATAGGGAAAAACAGCTCTCCTTCTTGGACTGCATTTGGAAGTGGTGCCATGGCCTCAGTTGGGAGAAAAGAACTGATGGTACCAAAGTGCTGCCCCATTCCCTAGCATTGGAACAAAGACACAAGCTGAGGGCAGCGAACATTGGTGCCAGCCTTTTGCTGTGCTTCACCATAAACTCTGAACCATTGCAAGGTGCTTCAACCACCTTTGTGACACAAACTGACAAACACAAAGAGAATCCCCAGAGGATCAGTGTGGGTCTGTGTTGTGTGCGTCCATAAAATCTGAAGTTTTGAAACACAGCCTCATGCCTGGATAAAACACAAGAGTCCTGTGCTGCCTAGCAGGCAGACAGCTCAGACACACACCGGGTGAAGTCAAGGATCTCACAGAAGCTAGGGACACACTCTTCTGTGAGGGCTTTCTGAAGAGAAGAGTGATGGGGATGAACTCCTTCCTCAGGGGATGAGAGAGCAGGGTGATGCCATTTTCCCCCTCACCCATCATCACTGACAGACTTCAGTGAACAACACAGTGCCCCCAGTGGAGACCAGAGCCATTTACACCAAACCCTCCCTTCTACACCCTGCAGGTGACTCTCCAGAGGGCAAGTTGACCTGAGAATCTGTACAGCAAACTCCTCCCACAGAAGACCAGCACAAACTCCTCACATGCACCTAGTCTACTGATCATAGAGACCTGCAAAACGTCAGCTCCAGGGGAAATAGGATCTACCTTCTTTGTCTTCTTTCTTTCTTTCTTTCTTTCTTTCTTTCTTTCTTTCTTTCTTCTTTCTTTCTTTCTTTCTTTCTCTTTCTTTCTTTCTTTCTTTCTTTCTTTCTTTCTTTCTTTCTTCTTTCTTTTTCGTTCTTTTATCTAGCTTCTTTTAACAAGGAGACCAAAGCACACCTAGTTAAAATATACTACACAGTGGACAAGGTCCAAACACCCCCCCAACTGCAGGCGAGAAGAAACTCTGAAGAGGGCTGACCTGACAGTAGGAACCAAAATATAACAACAGAGTGTATATAGAACCCGCCCCCCCTTTGTGGACATCTTCTTAATACAGCCATTACTCTTAGGAGCAGGAATATAAAAGCCTTTCTTAAAAATCACACAAAAAACAGTGATCTAAACAAAAGGACAAAACAGAGGAATTCACCCCAAAAGAAAGAACAGGGAGAAGTAACAGCCAGGGATTTAATCAATACAGATAATAGTAAGATGTCAGAAACAGAATTTAAAACAACAGTAGTAAGGATACTAGCTGGGCTCGAAAAGAGCATAGAAAACACTAGAGAATCCCTTACTGCAGAGATAAAAGAACTAAAAACTAGTCAGGCCAAATTTTAAAATGCTATAACTGAGATGCAAAGCCAACTGGGTGCCTGGACAAAGCAGAGGAATGAACAGTGATATGAAAATAAAATTATGGAAAATAATGAAACAGAAAGGGGAAAGAAAACTATTAGATCACAAAGGTAGACTTAGGAAACTCAGTGACTGCTTAAAGCATAATAACATTCAAAGCATAGGAGTCCCAGAAGAAGAAGGAGCAAAAGAGACAGAAGGACTATTTAAGGAAATTATAGCTGAAAACTTCCTTAATCTGAACAAAAACACAGACATCAAAATCCAACAAGCACAAACAAATTCCATTAAATTTAACAAAAGCCAGACATCACCAAGACATATTATAGTCAAATTCACAAAATACACAGACTAGAAAAGAATCCTAAGAGCAGCAAGGGAAGAAAAGTCTTTAACCTACAAGGGAAGATATTTCAAGTCACAGCATATCTGTTAACAGAAACTTGACAGGCCAGAAGAAAGTGGCATGATATTTTCAGTGTGTCTAATGGGAAAAATACACAGCCAAGAGAACTTTAGACCGGAAGGCTGTCATTCAGAATAGGAGAGATAAAGAGTTTCCCAGACAAACTAAAACCAGCCCTGTGAGAAATAATAAGGAGACTCTTATTGAGTGGGGAGAAAAGACCAAAAAGCTATAAAAACTAGAAAGGAACAGAGAACATAAGCAAAACAACAACTTTACAAGTAACACAATGGGGTAATTCATATCTACCAATAATTACTTTGAATGTAAATGGACGAAATGCTCCAATCAAAAGACATAGTGTGTCAAATTGGATAAAAAAAACCCACACAAGACCCATTTATATGCTACCTACAAGAGACTCATTTGACACCTAAAGACACCTGCAGATTGAAAGTGAGGGGATGGAGAACCATCTCTCATGGAAATGGATTTCAAAAGATAGCCAGAGTAGCCATCCTTATTATATCATAATTAAGAGTCTATCCAACAAGAAGATGTAACAGTTGTAAATATTTATGTACCCAACTTGGGAGGACTCAAATATATAAAACAATTAATAATAAACATAAAGAAACTCATAGATAATAATACATAATAGTAGGGGACATTAAGACCCCACCTACAGCAACTGACAGAACATCTAAGCAGGAAATCAACAAGGAAACAATGGCTTTGAATGATATACTGAATCAGATGGTCTTAATAGATATATTCAGAACATTTCATCCTAAAGCAGCATACATTCTTTTAGTGCATATGAAACATTCTTCAGAATAGATCACATACTGGGTCACAAATCAGCCCTCAACAAGGACAAAAAAATCAAGATCATACCATGCATATTTTCAGACCACAATACTTTGAAATTTGAAATCAACCACAAGAAAAATTTTGGAAAGACCTCAAAAAATGGAGGTTAAAGAACATCCTACTGAGAATGAATGGGTTAACCAGGAAATTAAAGAAGAAATTTTAAAAATGCATGGAAACAAATGAAAAATGAAAACATGACGTCCAAAACCTTTGAGATACAGAAATGGCAGTCCTAAGAGAGAAGTATATTGCAATATAGGCCTACTTCAAGAAGCAAAAAAATCTCAAATACACAACCTAACCTTACACCTAAAGGAGCTAGAAAGGGAACAACAAATAGAGCCTAAAGCCAGCAGGAGAAAGGAAATAATAAAGATTAGAGCAGAAATTAATGATATAGAAATTTAAAAAAAAACAGCACCACAGATCAACGAAACTAAGAATTCATTCTCCAAAAGAATTAATAAAATTGATAAACCCTAGCCAGACTTATCAAAAAGAAAAGAGAAAGGACTCAAATAGACAAAAATCATGAATTAAAGAGGAGAGATCACAACCAACACCAGAGAAAAATAAACAATTATAACAGAATACCATGAAAAATTACATGTCAACAAACAGGACAATCTGGAAGAAAGGGACAAATTCCTAGAAACATAAAAGCTATGAAAACTGAAAAAGGAAGAAATAGAAAATTTGAACAGACCCATAACCAGCAAAGAAATCAAATCAGTGATTTAAAAAATCTCCCAGTAAGAAAATGTTCTGGGCAAGATGGCATCCCAGGGGAATTCCACCAGACATTTCAAGGAGAGCTAATACCTATTCTTCTCAAATTGTTTCAAAAACGATAGAAATGGAAAGAAAAAGTCCACTCATTCTATGAAGCCAAAATTACCTTGATTTCAAAACCAGACAAAGACCCCACTAAAAAAGAGGATTATGGGCCAATATTCCTGATGAACATAGATGGAAAAATTCTCAATAAAACAGTAGGAAATTGAACGCAATAGTACATTAAAAGAAGTATTCACCTGATTGAGTGTGGTTTATTTCTGGGCTGCAGGGGTGGTTCAACATTCTCAAAATCAATCAACATGATACATCACAGTAATAAAAGAAAGGTTAAGAAGCATATGATCCTTTTATCTGTAGTGTCATTTGCAAATATATTCTCCCATTCCGTGGGCTGCCTCTTAGTTTTTTTGACTATTTCCTTGGCTGTGCAGAAGCTTTTGATCTTGATGAAGTCCCACAAGTTCATTTTATCTTTTGTTTCTCTTGCCTTTGGAGATGTGTCATGAAAAAGGTTGCTTTGGCCGATGTCATAGAGGTTGCTGCCTATGTTCTCCTCCAGAATTTTGATGGATTCCTGTCTCACATCGAGGTCTTTCATCCATTTGGAGTTTATTTTTGTGTATGGTGTGAGAGAGTGGTCAAGTTTCATTCTTTAGCATGTAGCTGTCCAATTTTCCCAACACCATTTATTGAAGAGACTGTCTTTTTTCCACTGGATGTTTTTTCCTGCTTTATCAAAGATTAGTTGCCCAAAGAGCCTAGGGTCCATTTCTGGGTTCTCTATTCTGTTCCATTGGTCTATGTGTCTGTTTTTGTGCCAGTACCATGCTGTCTTTGTGATCACAGCTTTGTAGTACAGCTCGAAATCCAGCATTGTGATGCCCCCAGCTTTGTTTTTCCTTTTCAACAGTTCCTTGGAGATTCGGGGCCTTTTCTGGTTCCATACAAATTTAAGGGCTGTTTGTTCCACTTCTTTGAAAAATGTCATTGGTATTTTGATCGGGATAGTTTTGAAAGTGTAGATTGCTCTGGGTAGCATGGACATTTTAACTTTGTTAATATATATACAATGGAATATTACTCAGCTATCAGAAAGAACAAATTCTCAACATTTGATGCAACATGGATGGCACTGGAGGAGATAATGCTAAGTGAAATAAGTCAAGCAGAGAAAGACAATTATCATATGATTTCTCTCATGTATGGAACATAAGAACTAGGAAGATCGGTAGGGGAAGAAAGGGATAAAGAAAGGGGGGGTAATCAGAAGGGGGAATGAAACATGAGAGACTATGGACTATGAGAAACAAACTGAGGGCTTCAGAGGGGAGGGGGTGGGGGAATGGGATAGACCAGTGATGGGTAGTAAGGAGGGCATGTATTGCATGGTGCACTGGGTGTTATATGCAACTAATGAATCATCGAACTTTACATCGGAAACTGGGGATGTACCATACGGTGACTAACATAATATAATAAAAAAACATTAAAAAATAAAATAAAGAATTGTTGAAACATTAAAAAAAAAGAAGCATATGATCCTGTCGATAGATGCAGAAAAAGCATTTGACAAAATATAGCATCCATTCTTGATAAAAAAAACCCTCAACAAAGTAGGGATAGATGGAACATACCTCAACATCAGAAAGGCAATATACAAAAGACCCACAGCTTATATCCTCAATGTGGAAAAACTGAGAGCCTTTCCCCTACGGTCAGGAACAAAACAAGGATATCTACTCACACCACTATTATTTAACACAGTATTGGAAGTCTTAGCCTCAGAAATCAGACAACAAAAAGAAATAAAAGGAATACTATTTACAGATGACATGATACTCTATTAGAAAACCTGAAGGACTACACCAAAATATTTATAGAACTAATACATGAATTAAGCAAAGTTGCAGTATATAAAATCAATATGCAGAAATGCACTGCATTTCTCTATACCAATACTGAAGCAGCAGAAAGATATCAAGGAATTGATCTTATTTGCAGTTGCATAAAAAACAATAAGCTACCTAGGAATAAACCTAACCAAAGAGGTAAAAGAATTGTACCCTGAAAACTATAGAACACTTAGGAAAGAAATTGAAGAGAATACAAAGACATGGACAAGCATTCCATGCTCATGGATTGGAAGAACAAACATTGTTAAAATGTCTATATCCCCCAAAGCAATCTACGCATTCAATATAACCCCTATCAAAATAGCACCAACATTTTTCACAGAGCTAGAATAAACAATACTTAAATTTGTATGGAACCACATGTAAAGACCCCAAACAGCCAAAACAATCCTGAAAAAGAAAACAAAACTGGAGGTCTCCAGATTTCAAAATTGTAATCATCAAAACAGTATGGTACTGGCACAAAAACAGATGTTTAGATTAGTGGAACAGAATAGAGAACCCAGAAATGGACCCACAACTCTATGGTCAACTAATCTTCAAGAAAGCAGGAAACAATATCCAACGGAAAGAAGACAGTCTCTTCAACAAATGCTGTTGGAAAAACTGGACAGTCACATGCAAAAGAAGGAAACTGGACCAATTTCTTACACCACACACAAAAGTAAATTCAAAATGGGTGAAAGACCTAAATGTGAGGACAGGAAGCCATCAAAATCCTACAGGAGAATACAGACAGAAACCTCTTCAACCTTGGCCATAACAACTTCTTACTAGACACATCTCTGGAGACAATGGAAACAAAAGCAAAAATGAACTATTGAGACTTCATTAAGATAAAAAGCTTCTGCATAGCTAAGGAAACAATCAACAAAACTAAAAGGCAGCCTACAGAATGGGAGGACATTTGAAAGTCACATATCAAATAAAGGGTTAGTATCCAAAATCTATAAAGAACTTATCAAACTCAACACCGCAAAAACAAATAATCCAGTTAAGAAATGGGAAAAAGGGGTGCCTGGGTGGCACAGTCATTAAGCATCTGCCTTCGGCTCAGGGCGTGATCCCAGCGTTCAGGGATCGAGCCCCACATCAGGCTCCTCTGCTGGGAGCCTGCTTCTTCCTCTCCTACTCCCCCTGCTTGTGTTCCCTCTCTCGCTGGCTGTCTTTCTCTGTCAAATAAATAAATAAATAAAATCTTTAAAAAAAAGTGCCTTTAAAAAAAAAAAAAAAGAAAGAAATGGGAAGAAGACAAGGACAGACACTTTTCCAAAGAAGACATCCAGATGGCTAGCAGACACATGAAAAGATGCTCAACATCACTATAATCAGGGAAATAAAAATCAAAACCATGATGTGATACCACCTCACACCTGTCAGAATGGCTAAAATTAACAACACAAGAAACGATACGTGTTGGCGAGGATATGGAGATAGGGGAACCCTTTTGCATTATTGGTGGAAATACAAACTGTTGTAGCCACTCTGGAGAACAGTTGGAGGTTCCTCAAAAAGTTAGTACAACTACCCTATGACCCAGCAATTGCACTATTAGGCATTTACTGAAAGGATACAAAAATACAGATTCATTCAGAAGTGTACATGTACCCCTATGTTTGTAGCAGCATTATGAACAATAGCAAAACTGTGGAGAAAGCTTAAATCTCCATTGACTGATGAATGGATGAAGAAGATGTGTAATATATAGTATATATATTATATATATGTTTTATATATATGTTATATATATAATATATATAATGGAATATTACTCAGCCATCAAAAAGAATTGAATCTTGCCATTTGCAAGGACGTGGATATAACTGCAGTGTACTATGCTAAGTGAAATAAGTCAGTCAGAGTAAGACAAATACCATGTGGTCTCACTCATATGCGGAATTTAAGAAAGAAAACAGGTGAACATATGGGAAGGGGGAAAACAGGAGAGAGGGAAACAAACCATAAGAAACTCTTAATGATAGGGAACACATTGAGGGTTGATGGAGGGAGGTGGGTGAGTGATGGGGCTAGAATAGTGAGGGGTATTAAAGAGGGCACTTTCTTGATGAGCACTGGGTGTCGTATGTAAGCGATTAATCACTGAATTCTACTCCAGAAAGCAATATTGCACTGTATGTTAACTAACTTATATAAAAAAATTAGCTTATCCTATATAAGTACTGCTACTCTACCTCTTTTGACACCCATTTACATTATAAATGTTTCTCCATTCCCTCACTTTCAATCTTCAAGTGTCCATAGATCTGCAATGAATCTCTTGTAGGCAGCATGTAGATGAGTCTTGTTTTTTAATCCCCTATTCTGACACCCTATATCTTTTGATTAGATCATTTAGTCCATTTACGTTCATAGTAATTATTTGTAGATATATATTTAATGCCATTGTTTTATTTGTTTTGTCATTGTTCTGGAGATTTTCTGTGATTCTTTCTTGTCTTTGTGAGTTTTGGTCTTTCCTTTGCACTCAAAGAATACCCTTTAATATTTCTTGGAAGGCTGGCTTAGTGCTCATGGACTCCTTTGGTTTTTGTTTATCTGGGTACCTCTTTATCTCTCCTTCTATTCTGAATGATAGCTTTGTTGAATAGAGTATTCTCACCTGTAGATTTTTCCATTCAGCACAATAAATATATCATGCACTCCCTCTGTCTTGCCAAGTTTCTGTTGAGAATCTCCAGCAAGGCTTATGAGTTTTCCCTTTTAATTTAATGACTTCTTTTGTCTTGCTGCAGTTAAGATTTTTCTTTTATCACTATATTTTGCAACATGAAGTACAATATGTATTGGGGTTGGCCCGCTTTTGTTGATTTTGATGGGAGTTCATTGTGTCTCCTGAAAGTGAATGTCCATTTCCTTTCCCAGATTAGGGAAGTTTTCAGATTTTATTTGTTCAAATAAATGTTCTGCCAGTTTTTCTCTCTCTTCTTCTAATGGGACTCTTATATGAATGCTACTATGATTGATGAAATCACAAAGTTCCCTAAGTATATTCTCATGTTGCATAATTCTTTCTTTTGTTCAGCTTCATTATTTTCCATTATTTTTTAAATTATTATTATGTTCAATTAGCCAACATATAGTACATCATTAGCTTTTGATGTACTGTTCTATTCATTAGTTGTTTATAATACCCCGTGCTCATCACCACATGTGCCCTTCTTAATACCCATCACCTGTTTACTCTATCTCCCCACCCCCTCCCTTCTGTAACTCTCAGTTTGGTTCCCGGAGTCCAGAGTCTCTCATGGTTTGTCTACCTCTCTGATTTCCTCCCATTCAGTTTTCCCTCCCTGCCCCTATGGTCCTCTGTGTTATTCCTTATGTTCCACATGTGAGTGAAACCATATGATAATTGTCTTTCTCTGATTGACTTATTTCGGTTAGCATAATCCCCCCCAGTTCCATCCATGTCTATGCAAATGGTAGGCATTCATCTTTTCTGATGGCTGAGTAATATTCCATTGTATATATGAACCACATCTTCTTTATCCATTCATCTGTTGAAGGACATCTCAACTCCTTTCACAGTATGGCTATTGTGGATGCTGCTGCTATAAATATTGGGGTGCATATGCCCTTTCTTTTCATTACATCTGTATCTTTGGGGTAAATACCTAGTAGTGCAATTGCTGGGTCTTAGGGTAGCTCTATTTTTAATGACTTGAGGAATCTCTATACTGTTTTCCAGAGTGGTTGTACCACCTTGCATTCCCAAAAACAGTGTAAGAGGGTTCCCCTTTCTCCACATCCTTGCCAACATTAGTTGTTTCCTGTCTTGTTAATTTTTGCCATTCTAACTGGGGTAAGGTGGTATCTCATTGTGGTTTTGATTTGTATTTCCCTGATGCCTAGTGATGTGGAGCATTTTTTCATGTTGTCTGTTAGCCATTTGTAAGTTTTCTTTGGAGAAATGTCTGTTCATGTCTTCTGCCCATTTCTTGACTGGATTATTTGTTTTTCTGAGTGTTGAGTTTGATAAGTTCTTTATAGATCTTGGATACCAGCCCTTTATCTGATATGTCATTTGCAAATATCTTCTCCCATTCCGTTGGCTGTCTCTTAGTTTTCTTGACCATTTCCTTTGCTGTGAATAGGATTTTATTTTGAAGAAATCCCAAAAGTTCATTTTTGTTTTTGTTTCCCTTGCCTTTAGAGACGTGTCTTGCAAGAAGTTGCTGTGGCTGATGTTGAAGAGGTTACTGCCCATGTTCTCCCCTAGGATTTTGATGACTTCCTGTCTCACATTTAGGTCTTCCATCCATTTTGAGTTTATCTTCATGTATGGTGTAAGAGAATGGTCCAGTTTCATTCTTCTTATTTTGTTTTCCAGGTCACTAATTCGTTCTTCTGCTTCTTACGGCCTGCTGCTCATTGCATCAAGCCTGTTTCCAATCTCATTTATTGTGTTCTTCATTTCTGACTGATTCTTTTCTAACTCTTTTATCTTTGTGTTAAGGGTCTCCTTGATGTATTCTATTCTTTTCTCCACCTCAGTGAGTAATTCTATGATTGTTGCTTTAAATTCTCCATTTAGCATGTTACTTATATCTGTTTCACTAAGATCTCTCACCCTAGTCTTATCTTGTTCTTTTTTTTTATTATGATATGTTAGTCACCATACAGTACATCATTAGCTTTTCATGTACTCTTCCATGATTCCTTGTTTGCTCTTGTTCTTTAATTTGGGATAAATTCCTCTTTCTTGGCATTTTGTCTATGTCTCTGCATTCTCTGTTTTACAAAATCCAGTGGAGCAGTGTCCTGCTTGTGAACATAATGGCCTTATGAAAAGAGGTCATGTAGTGTCCAGGGCCTGGTGCTTCAGAGAATGTCTCTGGTGTGTGGTGTGTGCATTCTCCTGTTATGTTGTGGGTGCTCTATCCTTCAGACCAGTTTTCCACAGAGGCTCTCCTTGCCTGCTGTGGGAAGTGTTTGGCTCCTGGTCTTAATGTGGAGTGTTTTAACTAGGTGTGCTTTGGTCTTCTTGTGAAATGAGACCTAACACCAACTGCAGTAGAACTGAGCTCTGCAGAACTCTCTGCTCTGGAGTTGTGGTGTGGGGAAACGTTTGTGCTGGTCTTCTGGGGCAGGGGCCCATTGTGCTGGGACTATGGCAAGTTTGACTGAGAAGGGCAGTGCCACCAAAGCACAATAATTCATTGTTTTATATAAGCAAGTTAGTGAGCCAGTGTCAGCACTGAGCTGAGTCTCTCAGGCGGCTCTGTGTTTATCCTAAGGGGCATGGGAGGTAAATGGTTCCAGCCAGCTCTTTTGTTACCAGTGAGGTGTCTCTGTGAATACTGTCTCTCAGGGATTTGCTCCAAGAAGAGCGAATAATCTCCCCACTCTGTGCCCCAAGCATTTTTTGGGTCGCTGTTTCCATGCTGTCTACAGCACAACCCCCACCCCCACCCCACTTGTTGCCTGCCTTCTCTCCAGGAGTAGTGCAATGCCTTCCATGCTGTATCACATCCAAGCCCACTGACACTAAAAGTCCAGGCTTTAAGCCCTGCTGGTTGCAAGAACTCAGGAAATTCAGCCCCTTTCATTTTCCAAGCCAATGGCTTTGGGGAAACAGTTCTCCTTGGGCATTCCTCTATGTGCTCCTTTCTCTCTCTCTTCCCTTTTCTGCACTATTGCTCCTTCCCCTCCACAGCACCTGTGATCTATTTCTCCCCTAAACCACATCTCTACACTTCCTACCTTCTTCAATATGGCCTCTTCTCTCCCTTTAGTTGTGGAGGGTTTTTTTTTTTTTCTGTGTCTTCAGGTCAATTTCTGGGGTATTTGGGATTATTTGATAGTTATCTAGTTGTGTTCATGGGACAAGATGAGCCTAGGGTCCTCCTATTCCACCACCATCTTTCCTAGTCCTCCCTGGTCATAGGCCTTTCTGTGCAGCAGGAATCCTGGCAGGACAGCTAAAGTTGAAGTGGGTCTTGGCTGCGGTGTCCCAGTTCTGTGCACAGAGGACACCATGGCAAGACAGCTGAAGTTGTAATGGGTGGAAGCCTGCATGTCCTAGGGTGCTCTGTGCAGGGGTTACCTTGGCAGGATTGCTGAAAGCTGAGGCAGTGTGTAAGACTAGAGGTCACTGGAATCATTGTGCAGAAGGTGCTCTGGCAGGATGGCTGAAAGTAAAGTGGGTGCAAGCTGGGGTTTTCTAAGACTCTCCATACAGAAGGAGGTGTGGTGGGAGGGGTGGCTAGAGCTGAGATGGGGTACAGTTTAGGGGGTTCTGGGGCATTCCATGCAGGGGTGATTAGTTAATATAGGAATGGACTGGCGTGGTCCCTGGGTTGTCCATGTAAAATGTGTTCTAGCAGGACAGTGGATGTTGAAGTGGTTACAAGCTGGCTTGTCCTGGGACTCTCCACATTGAGGGTGACCTGGCAGTAAAGCTGAAACTGAATTGGATGCAAATACAGGTGTCTCAGGATCCTCATCAGGGGGTTCCTTGGCCAGGTAACGAGCCAGGGCTGGTATAGGCAGGGATGTCTGGGGTGCTCCATGCAAGGGGTGCCTTGGTGGGGTGGTTGGGTATGAAGCAGGCATTAGCTGGGAGATTCTGGAGCACTATATACTGGGGGTGCCCCAGCAAACTATCTGAGGCAAAAACAGTATGGGCTCAAAAGTGTTCCAGGGTGTTTCATGACAGTGTTACCTTGGTGCAAAGGCTAGAGCTGTAGTGAGCACTAACCTGGGGTGTCTCATTGTGCACCACCTTGTGGCCATTTTGGTAGGATGGCTGGGGCTAGTATGAGCTATGGGCCAGGGCTCACTGAGACTAGTTAGGCACCCAAAATGTGCACTGGTCTGTGATTTCTAGGTGATGGGGGAGTGCAGACTGTGTCTTTCAGCTCCTCCCATCAGGAGAGCGGTCTAGCAGCTTCCTCATAATTTGGTGGAGTTGTAGGACTGGCTCTTTTATATGCTAGTTGCTCTTTTAATCCATGCCTTTTTTTTTATGCTCCAGGGCACCATGATTGTTGTGGGTAAGGGACCAGGTGTTTGCTGAGGTGGCAGGCCAGCTTGACATCTACCCTGCTCTGGTTTGCACTTTCAAGGGAGAGGGGAGGTATAAATGGTGTCACTCTCTAGTCCCTCCAACCAAAAGAGAGTTCCAGCAGCCCTTCCACTGTTTGGCAGAATTCTAGGGCTGGATCTTTTATATGTTAGTTGTTCTTTTAAATTGACATCTTTTTCGGTGTCCAAAGACAGAGAAATCTGCTCCTGATCCTTCAGTACTATCCTTCCCCACTGCATTTTGAAGCATCAGGGATGGGAGTTTCCTTCGTTGTTGTGTCTCAGTCTCACTTGCTGTTCTCTTTCACCATTCTCTTCTACCTTTTCTTGTGCAGAAGCTGTTCAGTTGGCCCTTAGCTCTTGCTCAGGAGGAATTGCTCTATAAATAGATGTACTTTGGTGCACTCCATGAAGGAGGCGAGTTCCTCAGGGTCTTCCTACATCACCACTTTGTTATCATTGTTGGTAGTGGTGTTTATCCATTCATTCATCATTTCTCTTTTGATTGGAGTGTTTAGTTAATTTACATTTAAAGCAATTATTGATAGAAATGTACTAATTGCCATTTTGTTAAATTTTTTCTGGTTGTTTTTGCAAGTTTTTATTTTATTTCCAGTTAACATACAGTGTAATACTAGTTTCAGATGTATAATGTACTGATTCAACAATTCCATACATCACTCAGTGCTCATCATGGCAAGTGCACTCCTTAATTCCCATCACCTGTTTAACCCATTTCTCCATCCACCTACCTTCTGGTAAGCATCAGTTTGTTCTCTATAGTTAAGAATATGTTTCTCGGTTTGCCTCACTCTTTTTTTTTCCATTTGCTTGTTTGTTTTGTTTCTTAAATTCCCATATGAATGCAATCATATGCTATTTGTCTTTCTCTCATTGGCTTCTTTCACTTAGCATTATACTCTCTAGCTCCATCAGCATCATTGCAAATGGCAATATTTCATTTTTATGGCTGAATAATATTCCTCTGTGTCACACACACTGTGTGTGTGTGTGTGTGTGTGTGTGTGAGTAGTAGTAGTAGTAGTAGTTCACTTGACTGCTTCCATAATTTGGCTATTGTAAATACTGCTACTATAAACATAGGGTGCATGTATCCCTTTGAATTAGTGTTTTTGTATTTTTTGGGTAAATACCCAGTAGCGCAATTACAGGATCCTAGGTTAGTTCTATTTTAAATATTTTTTAGGAACTTCCATACCTTTTCCCACTGTGGCTGTAACAATTTACATTTCCACCAACAGTGGATGAGTGTTCCTTTTTCTCCACATCCTCGCCAACATGTACTGTTGCTTGTGGTTTTGATTTTTGTCATTCTGACAGGTGTGAGGTGATATCTCACTGTAGTTTTGATGGTAAATGATGATGAACATTTTTTCATGTGTCTGTGGGCCATCTGGATGTCTTCTTTGGAGAAGTGCTTGTTCGTGCCCTTTGCCCATTTTTTAAAATCAGATCGTCTTTTGGGTGTTGATTTGTATAAGTTCTTTATATATTTTGGGTGGTAATCCTTTATCAGATATGTCATTTACAAATATCTTCTCCCAGTCAGTAGGTTGCCTTTTAGTTTGTTGATTGTTTTCTTCACTGTGCAGAAGCTCTTTATTTTGATGTAGCCTCAATAGTTTATTTTTGCTTTTGTTTCCCTTGCCTCAAGAGAGATATCTAGAAAAAAGTTTTTAAGGCCAATGTCGAAGAAGTTACTGCCTTTGTTCTCTTCTAAGATTTTTATGGTTTTATTTCTCACATTAAGTCTTGAATCCACTTTGAATTTATTTTTCGGTATGGTGTAAGAAAGTGGTCCAGTTTCATTCTCTTGCACGTGGCTGTCCAGCTTTCCCAACATTATTTGTTGAAGAGACTGTCTTCTTCCCATTGGATATTCTTTCCTGCTTCCTTGATTAATTGACCATATAGTTGTGGGTTCATTTCTGCGTTTTCTATTCTGTTCCACTGATCTATGGGTCTATTTTTGTGTCAGCACCATAGTGTTTTGATCACTACAGCATTATAATACAACTTGATGGCAGAATTGGAATGTGTCCAGCTTTGTTTTTCTTTTTCAGGATTGCTTAGCCTATTCAGGGTCTTTTGTGGTTTCATACAAATTTTAGGATTGTCTGTTCTCCCTCTGTGAAAAGTACTGTTGGCGTTTTGATAAGGATGGCATTAAATGTCTAGATTGTTTTGGGTAGTATAGACATTTTCACAATACTTGTTTTTCCAATCCATGAGCATGAAATGTCTTTCCATTTATTTTTGTCATCGTGAACATCTTTCATCAGTGTTTTATAGTTTTCAGAGTACAGGTCTTTCACTTTTTAGTTAAGTTGTTTTCCTAGGTATCTTACTATTTTTGGTGCAATTTAAATAGGATTGACTCCTTGATTTCTCTTTCTGTTGCTTCACTGTTGGTGATAGAAATGCAACAGATTACTGTACATTCATTTTGTATCCTGAAACATTACTGAATTTCTTAGTTTTAGCAATTTTTTGGTGGAGTCTTTTGAGTTTTATATAGAGAGAATCATGACATCTGTAAATGACGATCTTTTTCTTTCTTTACAAATTTATAGGCTTTTTATTTCTTTTTGTTGTCTGACTGTTTTGGCTAGGACTTCCATTACTATGTTCCCTGAAGGTGGTAAGAGTAGATATCCTTGTCTTTTTCCTGAGCTTAGGGAAAAAGCTCTCAGTTCTTCTCCATTAAGGATGATGTTAACTGTGGGTTTTTCACTTATTTTGTTGAGATATGTTCCCTCTAAACCTACTCAGTAGACGCTTTTCATCATGAACGGATGTTGTAATTTGTCAAATGCTTTTACTGTGCCTATTGAAATGGTCATATGGTTTTTATCTTTTCTCTTATTGATGTGCTGTATTACATGATTATTTTGCAAATATTGGACAATGCTTGCAACCTATGAATAAATCCCACTTGCTCATGATGAATGATTTTTTAAATGTCTTGTTGGAATCAGTTTGCTAGTCTCTTGTTGAGGATTTTTGCATCAGTGTTCATTGGGGATATTGGCCTGTAGTTATAGTTTAAGTTGTGCCTTTATCTGATTTTGGTATAGGGTAATGCTGGCCTCATAGAATGAATGTTTTCATTCTAGTTTAATTCAAACTAGAAGGAAGTTTTTATTCCTTTTCTAGTTTTGGAATAACTTGAGAAGAATAGGTTTTAACTCTTCTTTAAATGTTTGATAGATTTCACCTGTGAAGCCATCTGGTCCTGGACTTTTGTTCATTGGGAGTTTTTTGATTACTGAATCAATTTCTTTGCTGGCTATTTGTCTTTTCAAATGAATTTCTAGGAATTTTTCCATTTCTACCTGGTTGTCCAATTTGTTGGCATATAGTTTTTCATAATATTCTCTAATAATTTGTTGTATTTCTTTAGTGTTGGTTTTTATTTCTCCTCCTCATTTATGATTTTTTTTTTGAGTCTTCTCTTTTTCACTTGATAAGTCTGGCTAGATGTTCATCAATTTTATTGATTTTTCAAAGAATCAGCTACTGGTTTCATTGATCTATTCTATTGTTTTTTGTTTTTGTTTTGTTTTGTTTTAGTTTCTATATCATTTATTTCTGTTCTAACATTTATTATTTCCTTCATTCTGATGGTTTTACATTTTGATTGTTGTCTTTCTGAAGCTCCTTTAGGTGTAAGGATAGGTTAGAAATCTGAGATTTTTCTTGCTTCTTGAGGTCGGCGTGTATTGCTATAAAGTTTCCTCTTGGACCACATTTGTTGCATCTCAATGGTTTGGGGCTGCTATGTTTTCATTTTCATTTATCTCCATGTAGTTTTTTTTTTTATTTCTTCCTTGATTTCCTATTGACCCACTCATTGTTTAGTAACATGTTATTTAACTTCCATGTATTTATGGGCTTTACAGATGTTTTCTTGTGGTTGACTTCTAGTTTCATAGTGTTTTAGTCAGAAAAGATGTATGGTATGACACTGATTTTCTTGAATTTGTTGAGGCTTGTTTTGTGACCAAATACATGATTTATTCTGGAGAATATCAGTTGTGCACTTGAAAAAAATGTGGATTATGCTGTTTTATGATGGAATGTCCTGGATACAGCTGTTAAGTCCATCTGGTCCAGTGTGTCATTCAAAGCTATTGTTTTCTTCTTTATATTCTGTTTAGAGGATCTGTCCATTGATGTAAGTGGGGTGTTAAAGTTCCCTACTATTATTGTGTTATTATCAATTAGTGCCTTTACATTTGTTATTAACTGTTTTGTGTATTTATGTGCTCCCTTGTTGGGTGCATGGTGTTATTTTTTAAGTTTTTTAATTTAAATTCAATTAATTAACATATTATTTGTTTCAGAGGTAGAGGTCAGTGATTCATCAGTCTTATATAATACCCAGTGCTCATTACATCACATGCCCTCCTTAATGTCTATCACCCAGTTATCCCATCCCCCCACCACCCTCACCTCCAGCAAACCTTTGTTTGTTTCCTATGATTAAGAGTCTCTTATGGTTTGTCTCCCTCTCTGATTTCGCTTTGTTTTATTTTTGCTTAAGTGTTTACATTTGTTATATCTTCTTACTGAATTGTTCCCTTAATTACGATATAGTGTCCTTCTTTATCTCTTGTTACAATCTTTGTTTTAAAGTCCAGTTTGTCCAGTATAAGTATTGCTACTCCAGCTTTCTTTTGACATCCATTTGAGTGATAATTATTTCTCCATTACTTCACTTTCAATCTTCAGGTGTCTTTAAATGTAAAATGAGTGTTTTGTAGGTAGCGTATAGATGGGTCTTGGGTTGTTTGTTTTTTTCTAATCCCTTCTGTGACCTTATGTCTTTTGATTGGAGCATTTAGTCCATTTACTTTCAACATAATTATTGATGTATGTGTATTTATTATCATTTTGTTATTTGTTCTGTGGTTGCTTCTGAAGATTTTCTCTGATTCTTTCTTGTATTTCTCTTTCATGGTTTGCTGATTTTCTTTCATGCTATATTTGGCTTTCTTTCTCTTTATTCTTTCCATATTTATTAATGATTTTTGATATATGGTTACCATTAGGTTTGTATATAACCTCTTCTGCATATAGCCATCTGTAATAAGTTGATGATTGTTTAAGTTTGAACCCATTTTTTACTCTTCTCCTCCCCACATTTTTGGTATATTTTTGTCATATTTTACATCCTTTTATTTTGTAAGATCATTGATTTTTTTTTACAGAGATATTCATTTTTACTGCTTTTGTGTTTCCTACCTTCTTACCGTTACTTTTGGTTTCTCCTTTCACTCAAAAAGTCCCCTTTAATATTTCTTGCAGGACTGCTTTGGTGGTCATGAACTCCTTTCATTCTTTTTTAAAGATTTTATTTATTTTTGTGTGAGAGAGATAGCATGAGCAGGGGAAAGGGCAGAGGGAGAGGAAGAAGCAGACTCCCCACTGAGCTGGGATCCCCAAGGGGGGCTCTATCCCAGGACCCTGGGATCATGACCTGACTGAAAGACACACACTTAACTGAGCCACCCAGGTGCCCCCACCGTTAGTTTTTATTTCCCTGGAAAATACTTTATTTCTCCTTCTATTTTGAATGATAGCCTTGCTGGATAGAATTTTCTTGGCTGCAGACTTTTGCCATCAGCGCTGTGAATATATTATGCCACACACCATCTGGCTTGGAAAGTTTCTGCTGAAAAATCCCCTGCTACCCTTATGGTGTCCCCTTTGTAAGTTATTTCCTTGTTTTGTCTTGCTTTAATTTTTTTTCTTTATCAGTATATTTTGCCAGTTTAATTACAGTATGTTTTGGTGTCGATCTGCTTTGGTTGATTTTATTGAGGGTTCTCTGTGCCTCCTGGATGTGTTTCCTTCCCTGGACCAGGGAAGTTTTCAGCAATTATTTCTTCAAATAAATTTTCTTCCCCCTTTTCTCTCTCTTTTTCTTCTGGGACTTCTATAATATGAATGCTATTATGTTTGATGGAGTCACAGAGTTTCCTAAGTCTATTCTCATTTTGTGTAATTCTTTTTTTTCTCTTTTGTTCAGCTTTGATTACTTTCCACTATCCTTTCTTCTGTCATTAATTCGTTCCTCTCTTTCTCCCAGCCTGATGTTAATTCCATCAAACATGTTTCTCCTATCATTTATTGAGTACTTTATCTCTGCTATGTTATTCCTGATTTCTGCGTTAAGGTCTCACTCATGTCTTCCACTCTTTTCTCAAGTCCAGTGAGTATCCTTCTGATCATTGCTGTAAATACTTCATCAGGCATATTATTTATATCTGTTTTGCTTAGATCCTTGGCTATGGCTTTGTCCTGTTCTTTCATTTGGGATAAAGTCTTCTCATTTTGTCTCAGTCTCTGTGCCTGTATCTGTGTGTTCAGAAAGTCAGCTATGTCTCCTGTTCTTGAGCGTAATGGCCTTATGAAGAACAAGTCCTGTAGTGCCCTGCCATGTAGTGTTCCCTGTTTTCCAGGGCCTGGGAGTGTCTCCAGTGTGTGCTTCATGTGTTCTGCTGTTTTGTCCTGGCTGTTTTTTCCTTCAAGCCTTTCATTTGCAGAGGCTCTTTTTGCCAGTTGTGGGCAGTGTTTATTCCCTGACCTTAATGTGGCATGTTTTAAATAGGTGTGTTTTGTTCTCTTGTGAAACGAGACCTGTTTCCACTGTCACCAAGGCTCTGTAAATCTCCCAAGTCATGAAATGCAGTGTGAACAGTGGTTTGGGCTGTTCTTCTGGGGGAGAGGGCCCACAAAGCTGGGACAGAGACAGGCAAGAATGGGAAGGACAGTTCCACCAGAACACAGGGAAGTGGGGCTTAGTGCAAGCAAGTTAGGTCTCAGGTGTTGGCACTTTGCTGGTTTCCACAGGTGGCCCTGTGCTTATGCTGAGGGGCCAGGGAGGGAAATGGTGCCAGCCAGTTCTTTTTTCCCCAGAGGGGTGTCTCTGGGCTGTGCTTTGAGATGACTAAATAACTTACCCACTATGTGCGCCAAGCACTCTTCAAATAGCTATTTCCACATTTTATGTCCACGGGTTGTTTGCCTGCCTTTTCTCCACAAGTAGCACGATGCCCTCTGGGCTCCATCCCAGCCAAGCCTTCTGACCTTTCGAACTCCAGATGTTAAGCCACACTGATTGCCAGAAGTCACGAAATTCAGCCCCTCCCATTTTCCAAGCCAAATGGTATATAGATGCATTTTCCCTGTGCATGCCCCTGTGTGTTAGTCTGTCCATTACCCTTGTCTGCAACTACAGTTCCCACCCCACTGCAATGGCCAGGAAACATTTATCTGCCAATCTTCCTTTCTGCACTCCCTTCCTTCTTCCATGTGACCTCTTCTCTACTTTTGGTTGGTTTGTTCTGCTGGTCTTAAGGTCAATTCCTTGGTCATTTAGAATGATTTTATTATTATCTAGTTGTATTCATAGGGTAAGGCATGCCTAGGGTCCTTTGACTCTACCATTTTCCAACCTCATGTTGCTCTGCTACAGCTACATCTACCTCTCACATGGTTCCCTACCCTCCTTGTTAAGTGCTGCTTTCCATTTCTATAGCATTGTTATTTCAAGAATGGCAAATTTTGAGAAATAGAGAACAATATTATACTGGCTTAAAACTACACAAATTTATTTCCTTACTCCTCTGGAAGTCAGATAGAAGTCCAAAATGGGTTTCATTGGGCTTAAACCAAGGTGTCAGCAATGAATGATTGCATTCATTGTAGTTCTATGGGAGAATGCATTCCCTTGTCTTTCCCAGTTTGTAGAAGCCACTTGCATTCCTCAGCTTGTGGCTCCTTTCTCCATCTTTAAAACCAGAAGCATAGCATCTTCAATTCTTTCTGACTACACTGTGACCATCTGGATGACACAGCATCATCTTCCTATCTTAAAATCCTTAACTTAATCATATCCCCAAGTCTCTTTTGCCACATAAGGTGATATATCCACAGATTCCATGGATTCATATGTGGATATCTTTGAGGGTGGGATGGGCATTATTCTGCCTACTGCATTTATCTTCCTGGAAACAGAAGTCTACCTGTCTTCTCCTTTAAAAAAATTTTGCACATATACACTCCCACATATAAAGCATACAAAAGCAGACATCCTCTGATTGTTGTTGGAAGGGACCTAGAATTCAGTTCCTTTACTCCCCAGAGCAACAACATTTGGGACTACAATAAGCAGAAATTCCTAAGGCTTCCTCTTACACTGATGTTCTAGGGCCCTGGAATTCTATTTGCTACCTTAGAATTGAAGCTCTACATGTATCTCCTCTTCTCAGTGAACGTCTGTCCTTTCCTAGGAATGGTAGAGAGAAGGCATAATGCAATGGTTAAGAACACAGGCTGATGAACCAAATTGCCTATGCCCATGTCCTGGCTATAAGACTACTAATCTCTGTGACCTTGAACAAAATAATCCATCTTGATGGGCCTCACTTTATCCATCTGTAAATGGGGATGAAATTGTATGTCCTCAACTCATAAAATTACAAATGAAAGAGTAGAAATAACAACCAACACCACAGAAATATAAATAATTACAAGAGAATATTGAGAAAAATTACATGCCAAGAAATTGGACAAACTAGAAGAAATAGATAGATTCCTAGAAACATATAAGCTATCAAAACTGAAGCTAGGAGAAATAGAAATTTTAAATAGACTGATTACCAGCAGGAGATTGAATCAGGAATCAAAAAACTCCTAATGAACAAAAGTCCAGGATCAGATGGCTTCACAGGTGAAATCTATCAAACATTTAAAGAAGAAGACTAGAAGTCTTAGCCATAGAAATTAGACAACAAAAATAAGTAAAAGGAATCCAAATTGCTAAGGACAAAGTAAAACTGTCTCTATTTGCAGATGACATGACACTATAAGAAAACTCAAAAGATTCCACCAAAAAGCTGCTAGAACTGATAAACGAATTCAGTAAAGTCACAGGACAAAAAATTAATGTGCAGAAATCTGTTGCATTTCTATATTATAATAATGAAGCAGCAGAAAGAGAATTTTTATAATAATTTTTATCATGTTATGTTAGTCACCATACATTATATCCTTAGTTTTTGATGTAATGTTCCATGATTCATTATTTGTGAATAACACCCAGTGCAAGAAAGAGAAATTAAGAGAACAATCCCATTTACAATTCCACCAAAAATAGTAAGATACCTAAGAATAAACCTAACCAAAGAGGTGAAAGACCTGTACTCTGGAAACTATAAAACAGTGATGAAAGAAATTTAAGATGACACAAGGAAATGAAAGACATTCCATGCTCATGGATTAGAACAAATACTGCTAAAATGTCCATACTACCTAAAGCAATCTACACATTTAATGCAATCCCTATCAAAACACCAACAGTATTTTTCATAGAACCAGAACAAACAATCTTAAAATTTGTATGAAACCACAAAAGATCTGATTGCAAAAGCAACTTTTAAGAAGAAAAGCAAAGCTGGAGGTATCACAATTCCAGACTTTATATTACAAAGCTGTAGTAATCAAAACAGTATGGTACTGGCACAAAAATAGACACATAGATCAATGGAACAGGATAGAAAACTCAGAAAGGAACCCACAACTATATGGTCAATTAATCTTTGAGAAAGCAGGAAATAATATCTAGTGGGCAAAAGACAGTGTCTTCAATAAATGGTGCTAGGAAACTGGTCAGCTACACGCAAAAGAATGAAACTGGACCACTTTCTCACACCGTACACAAAAAATAAATTCAAAGTGGATTAAAAACCTAAATATGAGAACCGAAACCATAAAAATTCCAGAAGAGAGCATAGGCAGTAATGTCTCCGACATTGGCCCTAGCAACATTTTTCTTGACATGTCTTCTGAGATTAGAGAAATAAAAGCAAAAATTAACTACTGGGACTACATCAAAATAAAAATCTTCTGCACAGTGAAGGAAACAATCCACAAAAGTAAAAGGAAACCTACTGAATGAGAGAAGATATTTGCAAATGATATATCTGATAAAGGGTTAGTATCTAAAATATATAAAGACCTTATACAAATCAACACCCAAAAAACAAATAATCCAATTAAAAATTGAGCACAAGAAATGAACAGACATTTCTCCAAAGAAGATAACCAGATCACCAACAGACGTACAAAACGATACTTAACATCACTCATCATCAGGGAAATGCAAATCAAAACTACAATGAAATACCACCTCACATTTGTCTGAATAATTAAAATAAAAAATACAACAAACAAGTGTTGGCAAAGATGTGGAGAAAATGAAACCTTCTTGCACTGTTGGTAAGAATGCAAACTGGTGAAGCCACTGTGGAAAACATCATGGAGTTTCCTCAAAAAGTTAAAAATAGAAACACCCTATGATCCAGCAATAGCACTACTAGGTATTTAGTAGTATGCAAGGACACTAATACAAAGGGACACTTACAACTCTATGTTTCTAGCAGCACTATTTGCAATAGCCAAATTATGGAAGTAGCCCAAGTGTCCATTGATAGATGAATGGAAAAAGAAGTGGTATATATATACAATGGAATATTATTCGGCCAAAAAAAAGGAATGAAATATTGTCGTTTGCAATGAGATGGATAGAGCTAGAGAGTGTAATGCCTAGAGAAAAATAAATACCATATGATTTCACGCATATGTGGAATTTAAGAAACAAAGGGGAAAAAAGCAAGAAAGTAAAAAGAGATAGAGAAAGAGACAAACCAAGAAATAGACTCTTAACTATAGAGAACAAACTGATGGTTACCAGAGAGGAGGTAGTGGGGGGATGGGTGAAATGGGGGATGGGATAAGGAGTGCACTTGCTGTGATGAGCACTGGGAGATGTATGGAATTGCTGAGTCACTGTACTGTACACCTGAAACTAATATAACACTATATGTTAACCATACTGAAATTAAAATAAAATTTAAAAATTTTAAAAAGTGTTAAAAAATACTATGTCTTCAGAACGGTGGTTCCCAAGTCTATCTACACATTGAAATCATCAAATATACTGATGTCTGTATCCTACTACTACAGATTGTAACTTGATCTGAGGATGTGGTCTGGGCTTTTCAACCTTTAAAATTCCAATGTGCAGACAAGTTCAGATGCCCTGGTTCAAAGGTTTGTTGTGAAGGATATACAGCTCACGGAATACATAGTTTACTTTTCCCTGCAAGTGTTGGTTCACCAAGAAGGGGACTGTTAAGTGAGATAATGTGTCAGGTTCAAGACAGCCTAGAAGTCCTATCTGGGTCTCAGTTTCCTTATCTGTAAAACTGGCATTACCATTTAGGCTACAAAACTGACATGTTTTGTAAGCCATAAAGTACTTCCCAACAGCTTTTGTGTGTGTGTGTGTGTGTGTGTGTGTGTGTGTATACATATATATATTCTCTCTCTCTCTCTCTCTCTCTCTCTCTCTCTCTCTCTATATATATATATATATATATACATATATATATATATATATATATATATATATATATATATATATACACACACACTCTATTTCACTTCACACTACACTCCCCACTGCCTTTTACCACAGGGCTCAAGGTAATTTTTGGGACCTTCACTGGTACCACAAAAAGTGAGGGTAGTAGGAAATTGGCAAGCCTGGAAGATTTCCTGACGAGAAGGCAAGACAGGGCCTAACTATCCCAGGAGGAGTCTAGGGATACAAACCATTCCTCACAAGGAGCTCCAAAGTCCCAAGTGCAAGTGAGCCCCAGAGCCTCACATGGTCAATGCAGGGCCCACCTACACTGGAAAAACTGGCCTGGAGCTGTGGAAAGGGCATAGGTGATTAAGACAGTCCTGTGCCCTTGGGCAGTTATTCTTCTTTTTCAATTCCATTGGCCCCTCTCTAAAATGACGATGCTCATATCCACTCTCCATAGGACTAAAACGAGGATGAAATGAGAACAAGGATTGGAAGGTGGTCTACAGAATGGAAATTACAGTGTAGTACCTTATAGCCACCTACTCACACCACAACAAAAAATCAAGTCACAGAGAAGTCTTCCTAAATTTTATTGGCACTGAAATAGAACATGGGTTGAGCATAAACCCCTCCAAAAACAATTTTTAAAAACCCCAAAAATACACACAAAAAACCGAATACAAAATATAACTTTTCTCCCTAGCCTCCCTGTGGGTGTGTTATTGCCCTTAAGGCAGCTAGATTGCCCCAGAATTCCAGGTTTGAATTTAGCCAGTATAGGGCATATCACCAAGAGAGTGTCAATATAATTCACAGCAATGCACATAAGACTCTCTAAAGTCAGGCGGGATGGAGTCAGGGAGGGATCAAAGCCAAGGGCTCTGGGCCAGGGGCACTGCATGAAAGGACAGTATGATCCTTTGGGGACTGAACTCTGTGGAGAAGGGAAAATAAAAAGAACAATAAAACCAAATACCAAGTACTTCAAGAATGGACTGTGACAGGTGACGTCGTTAATACTGAAAGCTTCTTACAATAATGTTTCTGGCAAAATATTCTTTTATAATATAGTATATGCTTCCCAGGTAAGGAAATGAGGCCAAAATGATCCTGCTTCAAAACTAATATCTTCTAAGGGTGCATTAGCAAGAAACACAGAAATTATATTGAATCGGATGCCACTAGAATATATAATACTGGTAGAAAAAAAAAGCACACATGAAACAAAGAAGAGGAGGAGGCTGCTCCTGTGTTGAGAGAAAGGGGTTAGAATATAGAAGGGACAAGGCCAGAGCCCCCAACAGCTCTCTGAAGCCCGTGTGAACAATTCCCCCCACTGGCAAGAGTCCTGGATAGGGCTGGCTAGGTTTTGGGGTAACCATCCCTACTATTCTAGCTGGAGGGAATTTGGGGATTGGAATGGGGAGGGGCAGATCCCAAGAAGGGAGGAGCCCAGAATAACAGTAAGGGATACCTCTGCCCATAGAGCTTCCTTAAAACAAGCCTAGGCTCCCATAAGGCATTGAGGGAGGATCTTCTAAACAGCCTTGCTTGAATAGAATGGCCAAAAGCCTTCTAAGATGTTGGTGAAGTCTCTTGAAGGTACTGTCTCCTCCCATCTCATTGTGGGGAGAAACTGACTTCCTGAACTCAGGGACAAGACTTATAAGAATTTTGTAACAGGTCCAATCTGGGAGGCATAAAGAATGACTGAACATCTTTTTAGCTTCCAATCATTATAAAGCCTAAATAACTCTAGAAGAAATGGACATTGGAAGGTCTAACCCTAGGTCAGTTGACATCCTAGAGGATATATCCAGGGTCCTGCCTCCTTCTGTAAACCCTGTGATGCTCCAGTTCTGCAAATCACAGGACCCTGAAAAGGAATGCAGTTCACGCAGGGATGGGGCTAGTTTTCAACCTACACCACGCTTAAGTCCTACAGAACAGTAAAAGTGGGGGTATTTCCCCAATCAATGGGAAATGGGAAGTGCCTCTGAGCTACGGAAGTGGTCTCTTCTAGAAAGCTAGATTAAAATGGGACAGAGAGAGAAAAGAGTGTCCAATTGGCACCATAGTGGGCCATTTATTTGCCCAAGGAAGTGAGTGAGGGCTGAGGGGCTAGGTTTGGTCCCATAGGGGCACTGAAGGCTTGGCATGACTCCAGGGCTGCTCTAGTTAGTGGCTTCAGCACAGTGTGAGTTAGGCAAGAGTATAGGAGTATGGGGGCAAGGAAGAAGGGAGGAGGGGTCCCTAGAGCCTGGGTGACCATTACATGGACTCAAACTCATCAATACGTTGCTTGGTATTGCCCTGCCGGATCTGACGCAGGGTCTTGTATTTGTCTCGGCCAAGTCGCATGTTCTCAGCATGGATCATGTCATTGGCAGTCTTCTTGGACTCATCGCGGGCATTGGCCAGTTCTGAAGTGAGGGCCTGTGAGGGTATAAGGGGATGAGGGGTTAATGGCTTGCTCTTACTTTACCTCCCCTTATTTAACCAGATTCATCAGATTCATTCTTTCTCTCTCTCTCCCTCTCTCTCTCTCTCCCTCTCCACACATACACACTCCTTCACTCCTCTCTTTTTACACTCAAACACATACACATATTTTTGAGGGCCATTTTCAGCCCTGTTGGGACTGCAGTGGGGCAAGAATAAAACAAAAAACCCACAAACTTAGGGGACTAATGGCAGGTATTCTCTGAGAGTAGAGCAACTTATCAAAGATTCAGGTAGAAATTGGGTCATGGTATTTTATGGATACAAGAGATAAATGGAGTGTGGGGCAAAAAAAAAAAAAAAAAAGCAAGAGGTGGCCCAAGGTCTGATTGATAAGTGATGGGTGCCTACCCTTAAAGCTCTCATTAGAGAAAGGCTCAGACTCCCATACTCCATTGAGACAGGCTCCTCTACCTAACTCCATGATGATCTAGGGAATGCACAGGATATCTTTGACCCTTTGGCCCTGCCAGGATACCTTCAGGTGCTTTTGCACACGCTCATTCTTCTCCGCCTCAGTGGTACGTTCCTCCTCACTGCGATCCTTGGCCATGGCATCAGCCTGCAAGTCAGCACTGGCCTCTGCCCCATTCTCATCCTGCTCATCCTGCTCATTCTCAGCCGGCTCAGCTACATGAGGTGTACTCATAGCAGTCTTCAGCTCAGCACGGGTCTTCTCCAAGTCTTCTTGTACCATCTGAGCCTGTCCAGTAACAGAGGGCATGAAGAATCAGCAGTCAGATCAAGCTAACTTGTGGCATCCTACAAGTGCATAGAATGGCCAAGCAGGAGGTAGGCCATGTCACTGTGTCTGCCTTTAGTTTCTGTACCTGTACAATAGTAATAATTTACCAACTTCCTTGGTGTATTGGAGAATTCTGGGAAGTATTTGAGAAAGCCCATGATGCCTGCTGTTAAGGAAGGAAAGAGTACGGAGCCCAAATCTGATGAATCAAAGAACTGAAACCTATGCATGTGGTACCCTTTCTCATAATGTTTTTGTTCTGGGCACTGTGTCTCACCTTCTGCTGCCATTCCACAGCCTCACTTTCCTTCTTCTGTCGGGCCATCTCCAGCTGGGAGATTCGAGCTGTCAACTCTGCCATTTCCAAGGCCTATGGATAAATTGGAAACTTGTGAGAGCTGAGCCTTCTAGTTCTCAGGACCTAGGTATCTTCAACCCCCGTACCCCTGGGGAATCCATAGGGAACCTGCTGTTCCACTTGCTTGCTGTCCTGGAGGCTCTTTTTACCACACCTCCTCCAGGAAGCCTGGAGGACCACTCCTATTCTCAGATCTACTGTTATTAACTCCAAATCATTTCCTTAGAAGTCAGAGATCTACACCTAGACTACAGACCTCCTGAACACAAACGTCATTTCTCTCTTCCTCATCTCTTTTTCTCTTCCTCTCCCTCTCCCCCACTTCCCTCTCTCTCCCCCACTCTCTTTCTCTCTTGCATGCATTATTGCCCACTGCATATTTAGGGCCTTCATAAAGCTTTGGAAATCACTGTGTCACTGCCTGAAGTGCCAGACTTTTTCCTGTTTTCTTAGAATGTTCAGGTCTCCACTAAGACTCCTCCCAGGGCAAGTATAGGAAAAACACTGTAGTATCACAAGGCAACCTGAACAAGGGAAAAAGCTTATGCACACCCTCACACCTTGGACACATCTATATCCTAGAGGAAGATTCCCCCTGGTAATTAGGTCTTAGTTCCTGCATTCACACTCCAAACAGTAGAGGGAAAGAACATATATCAAGGAATTTGGGACATAGGTTCTTAACTTCTGAGTCACAGAAATAAATAAAGATGAAATGAAGATTACTTACCCTCTTCCCCTGAAAAGTGCATAGAAACATAGTTTTACATATGATTTTAGTGAACAAACCCTTCAAAAAGGCAAAAATGGGTTCTTATCCTTACTCAGCCACACTGTGATCTTTGACAAGTCCCTTAAACCTCCCTGAGTCTTAATTTCCTTATCTGGGCATAGTATCCCATGCAGATTAATCCCATAGGATTATTGGGAGAGGAAATAAGAATGGGGAAAGGAAAATTTGCTAGCATAGCTTGTAACACACAGTAGGTAGTCAATTAAGTGTAAATTCCTTTGCTTCTTTCCTTCCTCCCTTTCCTTTGTCAGGTCATCAGCTCAGATCCCAAAGGGCTAAGAAAGTAGAATAAAAGTAAGAGTTAGGGAAGACTTTCTGGGCCACATCAGTGACTTTGCAACTTGCTTCTGAATAAGCTATCTGTTGGGGGCCTGTTGACTGGCACCTGCTGGAAGGAGCCAGCCCTGCAGGCAGGGGTAAATGTGAATAGGTAGACAGATAGGGAAGAAAATTCAGGTACTACAATTCTAGCCCATTTTGTGGCTTTACCAGCTGTTCCTGAGTCTTCTTCTGATCCCGGGAGGCCTGCAACAGGGCTTCCTTGGCCTCTTCAGCTTCTTGACGCTCTTTGGCCAGTTTTTCAGCCTCGCTCTGGGCACGCTTCCGCTCCTGTTCAAGCTCCAGAGCCCTGCGGGTCTGTTCTTCCAGTTCTGGAAAGAGAAGAAGGGGGAAAGGTGGTGAAACATGCAGACATGGAAGGAACACCTAGTTTCCTTCCCGGAAATGCTTCACCCCAGGGCACAGCTGGCAGAAAGCTCTGGGCACTCTTCCTTTTGCCCCATCTTTCATCTATCTGTAGCCACATATGGATTATATACCCTGAGTCTGCAGCTCAGGCAGAAGGGTCTTCAGCTCATAGAGTCAGGCTCTAGGAAAACCCAGTCTTCAAGATAACTGACTCTAAGCCTCACCGTGCTGAGCCTTCTTAGTCTGTTCCTCAATTTGCTTCAGCTTCTCCATCAGTTCCTCCTTTTCCCGTTCAATCTTCTCCTTCTCCTTTTCTGCCATCTCACGCTTCTTCTTCTCATTTTCCAGCAAAGCACTAAGAAAAGAGAAAGGATAGAATCAGTCACATGGAAAGGCCCCAAGGTTCCCTGGTCCTGGACCCTCAGCGCCTACCCATCCAACACACTTCGAGCTTGCGAGTTGGGACCATGCTCCCTTATCTCCACATCCTGTCCTCACATCATAGTCCCACGTGGGTCAGTACACTCAGGACCCTGTCACTTTGTCCCAGAGTCAGGAGATCCAACCTGGACTCCCAGCTCTACTACTCACCAGTGGGTAACCAGTGGGTGAACTTAGCTATATCACTTCTTTGTTCTTGTTCTCAGTACCCCTATCTGTAAAATGGCCTAATAAGTCCTACCCTGCCTACCTCATAGTTATAGGGAGTCAAGTTTTGACTCTGTGCTGGGATACCGTGCTTCAAGTCCACTGATCTCTATGGCTAGGGTATCAGTCCTTAGGTCTAATGCTGCAGGCCCTCTGAAGCCCCGCTCTAGGCTCTTTTTCCCCAGAATTTGTTGCAAATCTAGAGTAGGTATTCACTTTTTCTTGCCCCAGTACCTCTTCCAGGAGGTTGCCTTTTCACCCTAGGCTAGGTATCTTTTCTTTCTCTGGGCCCTCAGAATACTTGGCCTATCCTTATCCCCATCCCTCCTCTTTATTATTTTTCTCCACAGCACTTCTTACCATCTCACATACTGTATAATTTGCTTATTTGTTTTGTCTCTTCCCACTAGAATGTCAGCTTCCTGATAGTAGGGATTTTTGTCTATTTTATCTTTCACTGCTCAATAAATATTTATTGAGTGAAAAAATGACACAGCATTTGTACCTTGAACAGTTATGTAAATAGTGTTTTTCCTCTTTCTCCTACCAGACTGTGAGGTCCTTGAGGGCATGTTCCTGCCAGATCCAGCTCTGTAAACTGCCCCCAATCTCAGTAAAATTTTTCTGAATAAATAAGAACTTTGGTGTCTAACCTCTCAAACACAGACTCCTTTTCTAGCCTACTAGATTTAAAAGCCTCCTGAGGTTCCAAACTCTTTATTACAGAGTACCTACTAGAACAGTTCTCTCAAACCTTAACATGTATAGGAATCACCTGGGATCTTATTTTTTTAAATAACTTATTGAGGTGAAATTCACATAATAGTAACCACTATAAAGCAAACAATTTGGTGGCATTTAGTACATTTACAATGTTGTACATTCACGCCTCTATCTAGTTCCAAAACATTTTCATCACTCTAAAGCAAAACTGCACCCCCATTAAGTGAGTTTCTTCCTATCTCTCCTCTCCATAACCCCTAATAACCACCAACCTGGATTCTGCCTCTACACATTTATCTATTTTGGATATTTCATATAAATGGAATCATATGGTATATGAAATTTTGTGTCTGGTGTTTTTAACTTAGCATAATATTATAGAGTTTCATTCACATTGTAATATGTATCAGTACTTCATTCCTTTTTATGGCTGAATAATATTCCATTGTATGGCTATACAATGTGTCTATCCATTCATCTGTTGGACCCTTGGGCTGTTTCTACCTTCTGGCTATTGTAAATAGTATCACTATGAACACGTGTGTACATGTACATTTTCAATTATATACCTAGGAGTGGAATTGTGGGATCATATGGTAATTCTTTTTTTAAAAGATTTTATTTATTTATTCGACAGAGATAGAGACAGCCAGCGAGAGAGGGAACACAAGCAGGGGGAGTGGGAGAGGAAGAAGCAGGCTCATAGCGGAGGAGCCTGATGTGGGGCTCGATCCCATAACACCGGGATCACACCCTGAGCCGAAGGCAGACGCTTAACCGCTATGCCACCCAGGCGCCCCATCATATAGTAATTCTAAGCTTATCATTTTGAGAAACCACCAAACTATTTTCCATAGTAGCTGGAACATTTCTACCAGCAATGTACATGAATTCTAATTTCTCCACATCCTTGACAACAGCTATTATTTTCTGCATTTATTTATTATATCCATATTAGTCAGTCAAATAGCATCTCACTTTTCATTTTGATTTGCATTTCCCTGGTGACTGGGGATGTTTTCACATGCCTGCTGGCCATTTGCATACCTTCTTTGGAGAACTGATCACCTAGGATCTTAAGATTCAGAATCTGAATCAGCAGGTCTGGAGTAGGGTGTCAGAGTCTGCCTTTCTAATAAGTTCCCAAGTTGATATTGCTGTTGCTGAGCCTTGCTACACTTTCAGTAGCGGGGGGGTTGGTTACAGAGCATAGGGGCTTCATAAGAAAAATTCTGGTGGCTCTGCCCAATTCCACTCAGAAATCCCTACAGAGTCCATGTTTAAATGGGCATGGAGCTTTCTGCTAATGCCACTACGCTGGTCAGATAGCCCAGAGCAACCCAGACTCTGCCTAGAAGAGCAATGGCATGAGGGTCAGAGACAATGTGGAACTGTGAAATACCTCTCCCTCCTATGAGTCCCTGAAATCCTAGGCTTCTGATACCTGCTTCCTGAGGAAGGGGATGCCTGAGACTTAATGGAGGAGGTGACATTTCTGTACAGCTCTCTCCCTCCAACCCAGGAGGGTTTCATGTCTTTCCTGTATCAATCTTGACAGTTTTGAGAAGCTTCTTTGCCCTAGCCCCAGCTTCCACTCCAGTTCCACAGAACCTACCGTTCCATCTGTTTCTGGTGCTTCTCCTCCCGGGCCTGTGCCTTCATCTGCTGTACCTCAATGGTGTCAGGCTTGCGGCGGCGCATGTATAGTTCATGATTCCCCATGCACAGGGCCAAGATACGCTTGTTAATCCGCAGTCGGGGAGCATAGAAGACAAAGTCCTGATGGGAAACCAACAATCAAAATAAGTTTGGAGGGACAGATGAAGGTGAGCTTCTGCCTTTTGAAAGCACTGAAAGGGTTATTTAGCCCAATTTTCTCATGTTACACATAGGAAGATTAATTATCAGAGTGGTGAAGTGACTTGCCCATGGTAACACAGCAGACTAGTGGCAAACCCAGGACTAGAACCCAGGCTTCTTGACTCTGAAACCAGCGCTCTTTCCACCAAATCACAATTTAGTTCAACCTTTGCTTATGAAAGCATCGCATCCTAAAATATCCTCAATCTAATTGAAAGATAGGAACTGAACCTATCTGCTAATTTGGGATCCTGCTAAATCTCAGGGGCCTCTCTTAGCGGCCCAATAATTCCTGCATAATACGTTGGTGAGTACAGTATGGAGGGCTGGACGGTTTTTGTAACCTCCTAAAAGCATATCCTAGACACAGGCCCTTAAATCATTTTTGGAATAAGGTAAGTTGTAAATATATACATGAATACATAAATCTGAACATGATTGTCCTGGCTGTTATTTTAAAAAAATAAGCCTTTGATCTCAGCTGGCTTTGTTACTTACCTTTTTCCAATGAGAGTTGAACACAGCAGCAATTTAAAAAAGAAAGAAAGAGAAAGAAAGAAAGAAAGAAAGAAAGAAAGAAAGAAAGAAAGAAAGAAAGAAAGAAAGAAAAAGAAAGAAAGAAAGAAAGAAAGAAAGAAAGAAAGAAAGAAAGAAAGAAAGAAAGAAAGAAAGAAAGAAAGAAAGAAAGAAAAGACCACACACACACACACACACACACGAAAATCTAGTGAGTCTGAGTTTGTTACTATAAATACCACTGGACCAAGGTTACCAACTAATGGGCTAACTACCAGTTCTTCTGCCATGGAACCCAAACTACTGTTTCATATGGCTTAGTGTGCAGTGGAATGAGCACAGGCTCTAGAGGTCAAATAATGTATGTATAAACCCCAGATTTACCATTTTTAGCTGTGTGATCTTGGACAAAACGCTCCAATTCTTTGAACCTTAATTTCCACAGTTATAAAACAGGTATGCTACAATCTACCTGACAGTGTTGTTGATAGCATATATAGCATATATAAAGTGCATAGCAGCAGAAGTTCAGAGACCTTACAGCTGGAGAAGAATTGTTGAGGCCTCATGAGAAGGGTTTGTCTTAGCATGGGCTTTGACCCTTGCTGGACATGAGGTACACCAAAAGAGGAGACCGTTTTCTGTTTTCTATCCTACTCTCAATCACCATCTTTCCAGTCTTATCAACCACAGGCAACTGAGTAGGTGAAAAGTGTGGTGAGCATGTTAGAAGAATGACTGGACCCAAAGGCCTTTCTTGTTCTTGGGTTGCTCTGGAGATAAGTCTTGAGAGGACAGCAGCAAAGTTATACCAAAAAGCAAGTTTGGAAGATCATCTTTGGATCTGGACTTCTGGCTCTGTCTTTTCTCCACAATTAAAAATAAATCAAGCACATGAACAGTTTCACTTCAAAGCCTAGAGGGTTTAAAAAATAATATGCACTCTCTGTTTCCACCCCACAGCATCAGGGCAGCAGAGGACGGTGGCTAAGAGGCAGTACTCAGACTGCCTGTGGCTCTCCCTCATCTATGCTTCTCCTAACACACAGGTAGCAGTGTGGCACCAGCTACAGAATGCCTCCTAGTCATGTCTTGTCATCAATATCCCCTTCCAGTGTCAATCTCCTTTTGCTCCTCCTATTCCCAGCACCCCCTGCCCACAGACACACAAAAGCCAGAAAAATGAGAGAAAGATACAATGACATGATTGCTCCTAGCATTATCCAGGTCTTGGCAAGTACCTGTCTCATCCAGTAGGAAGAATCACTTACCGGGGCTTTCTTGTCAATGGGCTTGATGACAAATTTCTTGTCATTGAAAGAAATATTTCTGATTTCACTCCAGGGAAAGCCTATCTTGGGAGTCAGTCTGTAGAGAACAAGAACATTAGGACAAGGGAAAGACAAGAAGGACATAGAGGGTTGGTGGTTTGCCCTCTGCATCCCAAACTTCTTCCTTAAGGAGGTAGATTCACTGCCAGCTCAGCCAGTGTTATCACATGCCACCAGGTCAGTTGACAGCACTGAGGGTACAAAAGGGACCTCCTGATACCACAACAAACTTATTATTCCTTGTCCCAAACTCTGAGGTTTGTTTTATTTTATTTTTTATTGAGGCATGGAACTTGTAAAAATCACAAGAATCTCCAGCCCTATTTTACTGGGACTCTTCCACCCAAGGTTGTAACAGTTGGGGAGAATGTAAACAATGAGATCCAAGATTCAGAAATTACATGGAACAATCATTTATTACATCCATCCTCACCAAGGGCAGACCAAGGGGAAAAAAAAAAAGCAAGTGACATAAATCTGTAGAAAGAGGGAAAATAGGCCAAAAAGCATTTAATCATATGGGAGTGTAATTAATTACAAATCCTGACAAGGTAGATGCTAGGTTAATGCTGTCCAGTGGAAATATAATGAGAGGTACACATGCAATTTTAAATTTTCTAGTAGCCACATGAAAATAAGTAAAAAAGAAACAGGTGGGAGTAACTATAATAACAGTTCATTTAACCCAGTATATCCAAAAGACTATCATCTGAATATGTAAATTAATATTTAAAAAATATTGAGACATTCATCATTTTCTTTTTCACACTAAGTCTCCGAAGTCTTGTGTATAGTTTACACTTACAGCATATCTCAATTTAAGAGTAGCCACATTTCAAGAGCTTAATGTGGCCAGCGACTACCATAGTGGATGGTGTAAGTCTGGTCAATGCAAGATTTAGAGGCCTGGGAGGTTATGGCAATCATCTGGGCTGATCTAAACTAAGTAGAAAAATGTGGGACCCAGGTGGGACCCAGGAGGTACAGTCCTACTTCATGATGAGCCTTAGGTGTCAGAGTGGCCCAAATAAACTAAGAGAACTCTAAGCTATACCTGTCATTCTGCTCATAGATGTTGAGACCTAGGGCATCCACCCCCAGCCACAGCTCTGAGCCTTTCTTGTTCTTGATGCTGAAGTAGTTCACACCGTACATCTCCAGGTCTTGGGCAATCTTCAGATACTCTAGAACAGCATCCTCCCTAAATAACAGATTTGGGGGAGTTATAGAGGGGAGCCTGTGAATCAGACCCAGGGAGATAGCCTACCTGCTTTGCACTTCTGACAAGAACCTTGCCATTAGGGGAGGGAAAGGGTATAAAAGGTGAGCAGATGATGGAAAACAGAGCACAACATGACTTTTGTCAAACAAAACCTGCTGACAGGAGCCTAAGATCTGAGGTTCCCAAGAGTAACAAGGGTGGACTGACCCTTGCTGGCCTCTGGCATGTTAGCTGCAATGAAGACTTTATATTCTTAGCAGAGCCCAGATGGTGTAATGATGGCAAAATGATAAGATTTGTTACTCAACTAGACAACACCCAAATGATCTGCCATGTTTAGAGAGCTCCTTCCTCATTTCTTTCTTGGGGAGGAGTCCCTGGTACTCTAGAAGCTCCCTGGGGATCTTGAAGTCCCTTCTGTTTCTTTATGGTCAAAACTGTTTGGACTATCAGTTGCCATCATTCAAAAAAAATATAGCTTTATAATGATCATCATTTGCTTTCTATCTCTAATTTCCCCTATAAATTGCATTCTTGTCCCTTTCTCTCCAACATCTTCCAGTGACCCTAGTCCTTTGCCTCCTTCCTCCAGAACCTACTCTCATTCTCCCTGCCAAAGCAGTAGAACCCATAGTTGCTAGGGCGATCTTACCTGAGCATGCCCCGGTGCTCCTCATGCCACACCTGGATCCGCTCCTCCCACTGGTCCTTATTGAGTTTATGCTGCTCTAGGACCCTTGGAATATAACAGATAGTAGTTTCAAGCACAAAACCCAAATGCAGGCGTAAAGGGAAACCCACTTAGCTCTCTGAGGTGTTGATGCAAAGAAGATATGGAGTCAGCCCACTGAGATCATACTGGAAGTAGATTGAAATTACAGCAGGAGGTATTAATTAGATATAGGGAACTGCCTGAGAGGTAGGAGAGATACAAGAATGGGTGGGAAAGAAAGACAGTGGGAACACCTTCTTTTGTAGTTTTAACCAGAAAATCCAGTAATACGCTGTGATTTTCAAGTAGGGCAGTAATGTATCAAGAGTCTATGCTGCCTTGAGGGGCTAAGAGTAGAGATGGGCCTCATGGAGGAGGCATGACACTCTCTCCTAGATCCTTATGGGACCAACATTTGCTTTTATAAGAAAATTGCTCAGGAATGAGATTACAGCCTGTAGCTACAGAACGGAGAACTGAGCCCAAATGGCTTTAGAAGAAACTAACAGGCTCAACCTCCCAGATCTACTAGATCATTAACAAGACTTGTTTTAAATATGCCATCTCAGACATCAAAGCAGTGACTCAGGTAGAGTTCCAGGTCACAACCAATATCCCTGATACCTTCCGGTAAGTTGTGCATATGCCACAGCTCCAATGGGACTGAGGCTCCCAGAATGAAGAACTTTTCCTTCCATCCAAAAGCTTATGAAAATGGCCACTGGATGCAGTAGGGAAAAACCCAGGGTTAAAAATTCAAAAGACTAGGGTTCCAGGTCTGGCTCTGCCTCAAACGAGCTGTGGGAGATCTGGCAAGTCAGAGTGAGCACCCTGCTCTATTTCCTCAGCCAGGAAATAAGGATAATGCCTGCCTTATTCATTTCGTGTGTTCTTGTGATGCTAAAACAAAAATAATGAGTGTTTGAGAGCATTCAGCTTTGAAGTTTATAAAAGCAGAAAGCTCTGTACACTGGTTATTGATATTAAAAGACTGTTGGAGCTCCCTCTCTCCCTCCTGTGAACCTTTGATGCAAGAGATTTAAATCAGTGAAAAGGATTGAAAAAATGGAACCAGAGTAGGAGGAGTCAATCTGTCGCTGGTAATCTATATAAGCACCTGTTTTCAGAGTAATGCAATTCTGTAATCAGGCAAAAGAAGAGGGAAAAAAACTTTTTATTTTGAGAGTCAGAGAAACAACAGGGTACAGTGCCATATGCAAATGTGTGTCTCTTATACCAACTGCCCCCAAATTTTGAGGTTAAGTTTAAGAAAGCTCCTCTTTTAGGGCTCCCCCAGCACCATAAATTAGCAAAGTAAAAACCAGTATGCATAACATGGTCTTCAGACAGACCCTACCTAGTAGAAAGGCAGTCCCTGTATAACAGGGCTTGGTCAGCCACAGACCTTCCCCATGCAAGTGCAGATGGCCAAAGGAACCACCTCACCTCTGTGGCAGCAACTTGTCCCCAGCCAGGTAGCCAGACTTGTGTACTTCCTTATTGAAGTCACCATACTTAGACTGGACAGCATAGGAGGCCAGCAGCACAGCAGTCTCAGGTGGGCAGTAAATATCATCACTGAGAATGCCCTCCTTCACTTGCAGGAAGAACAGGCGCTGTGTGATGTCCTGGATCAATTCCTCAGATACATCCTCAGGATAGAACTTGGCCCGGAACTTGAAGAGCAGGGGGCTTTCCTTCCGCACATCCTGGGCAGTCACCTGGGAGGAGCAAAGGTTATGGGTTCTCAAAAAACAGTCTTTAGCTGTAGGGTGGGGAGAGACAAGTAAAAGGTCATCAATTTGGTTAATCCCAAAGAGCCAGGTGGCAACTGTTCTGGTAATTCAGAAAAGAGGCACATTGATTTCCCTGGGGACCCAATTCCATGTCCATAATTGCTTCTCTTTGGGGATTCCTTCCTGAAATGACCTTATACCCACTGATGGTCATAAGCCTTCAAGCCACCAACATCTGACAATATACGAACTGCCCCTAAATTTTGAGGTTAGGCTTAAGAAAGCTCCTCTTTAAGGCTTCCCCAACACCATAAATTAGCAAAGTAAAAACCAGTATGTATCATTGAGGCCTGGAAAATGGCTAGACAAGAACATAAACTATCTTTTAAAGCCTGAAATTAGCTCTTAACAGCAGCACATTTGTCCAGCAAAAGTCTCCTCTTCTTGGGAAAATAAGACTCTACCAGCAGAAGGTGAGGCAACTATCGCCTAAACACAATCAGAAACCTAAGACACTGGAAACCTCCGAGGACAAAGTTAGGAAGTTTGAGGATATTGAGATGGAGGACTGCCATGTTCCTGCAGAGACACTGCTTGGACGTGAAGAGCTTGAATGGATCCATACTCAAATCATCTCATTTGGTGTTCAATTGAGATAGAAAATCAAGAAAGAATGGGTTAAATAGGTGATGGGTATTAAGGAAGGCACTTTGATGAGCACTAGGTGCTGTATGTAAGCAATGAATCACTAAATTCTACAACTGAAAATAATATTGCACTGTATGTTAACTAGCTGGAATTTAAATAAGTACTTGAAGGAAAAAAAGATACATGTGTTAATAAACTTATGTGTAAATGCCTATGGGAGAAAAAAAAAAAGAAAACCAAGAAAGAGAAAAGCATCAGTATAGAGTTTAGGTATCAGGTTACAGGTAGAGAAGAGACAAGGTAAGATTATGAGGCCTTCAAGATTCTTTCCAGTTCAAAAGTCTATTACTCGCCTTTTAACAAACCTCCTAAAGACCTAGAGTTTGGAAAGAAAAAATAGGATGCCAATCCCCTCTTGAAAAGCCATTAATGACTATGGTATAAAGCAAGTCAAAGTTTAAGACAGAGCTCCCAGGAGAAAGGGAAGGGTCTCTTCCTCCTTGGACACTGGCCATCCTCACTGTTAGAAGTCAAAGTGGAGACAGAGCAGGAGCTCTGCCTTGGCTGAGTCCTCTGCCCTTATTCTGATCTAGTGGTCAGTAGACCACCCAGTGAAAAGCACGGCCCTGGATTTGCCAGCTAGCACATTTTACCCCCGCCCCTTGAATATAAGATAACAATTCATATAATAATGAATTCCAAACCCAACAATGGGGTAAGCAGTTACCTTCTTATTGAGTTTCAGCCAAGTGGAGAAATTTTTAGTGTCCTGGTATTGCAGACCAAAGAACCAAACTTCCCTCAGGCCAATAGTTTTCACCACCTAGAAAAGAAAAAAACAAAAACAAAAACAAAAAACACACTGATTGAATGCCTACTTTGTGCCAGGCACAGAAGACACAAAAGCGAAACTAGCATGGTCCCTGACTTTAAAGGACATAAGGTGTCCAGGGTCTGGCAAGGAAATACACTTGGGAAGCAGTCAAGAAATGATGTCAGCAACTCTACACAAAGTACTTTCGCTGAGGTAGGGAACAGGTCTATCACTTAGGACCACCACCATACACCAATAACTATATTCATTATCCCCTTTGATTTTCACAATAGCCCTGTGATACATTTACAATTAGGCCCATTTTATAGATAGTGAAAGTAAGGTTCCAAGAAGGGTCAGGTCCGTTTGGCTCCAAACCCATTCAAATCCAGTGTTTACTGCCACTTCTTCCCTCTATTTTGCCATGTGCCTTTCTACTCCCAGGATGAATTAAAGGCTGGAAGTACAGTGTTGACTTAACTCCTATATCTTCTGCTCTTGGTTTACTCCTTTATCTATGCCCTCACTGTATGGTGACTAACATAACATAATAAAAAATTATTACTAAAAAAAAAGGAATATGCCCTCACTCTTCTGAGTCCCATTTAATTCTCAACATTTGCTGCAACATGGACTGGACTGGAGGAGATAATGCTAAGCAAAATAAGTCAAGCAGAGAAAGACAATTATCATATGGTTTCACTCATTTATGTAACATAAGAGGTAGGAAGATCGGTAGGAGAAGAACGGGAAGAAGAAGGGGGGTAAACAGAAGGGGGAATGAACCATGAGAGACTATGGACTCTGGGAAACAAACTGGGGGCTTCAGAGAGGAAGGGTGTGGGGGAATGGGATAGGCTGGTGATGGGTATTAAGGAGGGCACATATTGCATGGTGCACTGGGTGTTATACGCAAGTAATGAATCATCGAACTTTACATCAAGAACTGGGGATGTGCTGTATAGTGACTAACATAATATAATAAAAAAATACTAAAAAAATAAAAAAATAATGCCCCAAGAAAGAATTTTCAAGAAGACATAGCAGGTATTGTGGTATCTATATACTCCAAAGATGTGCCATGTCTAGGTGCTGAGATGCTTCTTTACAGCCCCGATTAGAAGCTAGTCATGATTCCCCTTACCACTTACACAGGTTGAGAGTGGGAAAGAGGGTAGAAACAGGGTGAGTACCTCAGTATAGTAGCTAAGTGGACCCTGGTGTTCTGGGCCTCTTGGCTAAGCAGTGGGTAGGAAAGGGAGGCCTGCCAGGAGATAGAGTTTGTTTTCCAGTCCCTGACATTAGCATGCTAATGGTTCTGGCTGACAGCTGAATTCCAGCATGCCCACCACTGGAGATGGAGGCAATAAAGCTGACTCACATCCTAATGAGGTTATGCTGATGGTCTTCTTTCTTTTTTTCTTTTTCTTGAGGGGTGGGCAGGGGAGGTAGGGGAGTGAGGTAAAGGAATTTACCTGGAGATAGAAATAGGAAAAAAGGACCCAATGTTGCTAATGTCCTTCCTTGTGAATAAATCATATCTCCCCTCAACACACACACACACACACACACACACACACGTGCACACACACATACACACCTCCACTATATCCACAAAGTTTCTACCATGCACCCAAAGCCAGACTCCATAGTCACTCCTGAAGCTTACAATCTAGAGCTTCAGAGGCCCTAAGGTAAAGTAGCTCATATCTATCGAGTACCTATTATGTACCAGGTACTGAACACTGAACAACCCTGAGATGGCTGTTATCTCTACTTTATAAATGAAGAAGCAAAGGCTTAATAGGCAACCTGCCTAAAAGACATGAATAGAACTTGTCCATCCAGATGGCTAACAGACACATGAAAAGATGCTCAACATCACTTATCATCAGGGAAATACAAATCCAAACCACAATGAGATACCACCTCACACCTGTCAGAATGGAAAAATTAACAACACAAGAAACAACAGGTGTTGGCAAGGATGTGGAGAAAGGGGAACCCTTTAGCACTGTTGGTGGGAATGTAATGCAAACTGATGCAGTCACTCTGGAGAACAGTATAGAGATTCCTCAAAAAGTTAAAAATAGAACTACAATCCAGCAATTGCACTACTAGAGATTTACCCAAAGTACAAAAAAAAAAAAAAAGATTCAAAGGTGTACATGCACACTGATGTTTACAGCAGCATTATTAACAATAGCCAAACCATGAAAAGAGCCCAAATGTTCATCAACTGATGAATGGACAAAGAATGCAGTATATATATAATGGAATATTACTCAGTCATCAAAAAATGAAACCCTGGGGCACCTGGGTGGCACAGCGGTTAATCGTCTGCCTTCGGCTCAGGGCGTGGTCCCGGCGTTATGGGATCGAGCCCCACGTCAGGCTCTTCCGCTATGAGCCTGCTTCTTCCTCTCCCACTCCCCCTGCTTGTGTTCCCTCTCTCGCTGGCTGTCTCTATCTCTGTCGAATAAATAAATAAATAAAATCTTTAAAAAAAAATGAAACCCTGCTATTTGCAATGATGTGGATGGAGCTAGAATGTATTCTGTTAAGCAAAATAAATCAATCAGAGAAAGACAAATACCATACAATTTCACTTATATGTAGAATTTAAGAAACAAAACAGATGAACATATGGGAAAGGGGAAAGACAAGGAGTGAGGGAAACAAACCACAAGAGACTGTTAACAGTAGACAACAAACTGAGGGGTTGATGGAGGGAGGTGGGTGGGTGATGAACTGGATGGATGATGGGTATTAAAGAGGGAACTTGTAATGAGCCCTGGATGTTGTATATAAGTGATGAATCACTGAATTCTTCCCCTGAAACCAATATTGCACTGTATGTTAACTAAAATTTAAGTAATTTTTTAATTGCACATCCCCCCAAAAGACAGGCAACCTGCCTAAAGCCATAGAGACTAGACTAGAATCCTGATGTGTATGATTCCAAAACCTGTACCCTTTCTTTTCTAGCATGCTCTCTTTTAATCCCAAGGATTCGTATGAGCTTAGGAGCCCCGGGGTTCCCAAGTGACTAACTGCCTTGTCTCTCTTTTGCCCACATATCCCAGCCGGGTAATGAACTTTGATCATCTCTGCGTATAGATATGGTTCCTGGCTTTCCACTAGGCTCAGTCAACAACCACTTTGGAGAGAAGCCATATCCCCAAGTCCTCAAGCTTCATTGATCACTGGGGCGTGCATGATGTTCACCCTCCCTTTCATAGCTTGAATCAGGTATCAGGAAACATGAATGAAAGTCTCACCTCTGTCTCTAATTTGCTATGTGATCTTAAGGCAGCACATTTCCCTCTCTGAGCCTTAGCTTCCCCATCTATCCAGCTTCTCCATCTACTACAGCTGGTATGACCTAAATGGCCTCTTTCTTCCTTCAAGTTCATTTCACTAATAAGGTTATTTGTAAATGAAAAGAAATACAGTCCCATTTCCCATCTACTTCTTGCTGACTTGAGTAACTAGGAACATGTTTAGAAAGATAAGTTGTGTGTGTGTGTGAGGGGGGGTCTTTAGAAAGATCAAAAGACTTCCAGGATTCAATGGCAAGGTGAGTCCCTGAGCCTAATAGGCAATTGGAATTGCCTATAGGTTTTAGATGGAGAACACAAAATGCTCATGTTGAAATGTGATAATTGGCTTTTTTTTTTTTTTGCAGAGGATAGAGGGGGAGTGTATGGACAGAAAAGATTATTTAAAACACCTCTTATCTCATCCTAGATCTAAGGTAGAATCCAATTAACAGTTCTAAAGATTTTCCACAGGGTTGTAGAAGAATAGTGTGTCCAGATGTAATTGGTGGGGAAGAAGTAATTCATCCCCAGGTGAGAAAGAGACACACTGAAGATGCTAGAGATGGACCATTAGGGCCAGGACGCTAGGTCATGGGATGGCTGACTCAGAATAGAACTGGTAGGGCAGCAACTGGCCTCTGCCTATACCAATTGTAGAGGCTCAGAGACCCCAGAATTAAAAGGAACTAAGGCAGCTACAGACTACATAATCAGTCCTAGAGGTCCCAGGAATGAGCTCCTTAGCCTCATTTTGCACCATGTTGTCTGTTTCACTAGAAGGATGAGTAAGGGTGTAATGAGAGGAAGATCACAGGACCCAAAATAGTTCTAGGATGTGGAGTATCTCTGAGGAGCAGTTGGACAAATAACAGCTGAAGTGATATCAAACAAACAAAAAAAGATCTCAGGATCAGTAGCAAATTTTAATCTTGCTGAGCTCTGCCTCTTCCCTTATGTACATAGAGAAATCAGATGCATATAAATTTTCCACGTCCTTAGGCTTCAGGGCTTTGGAGAGCGCTCTCTCAGCCTCCACTGAAGTCCCAAAGTGAGGAAATAAGGGTGTGGAGGGAAGGAAATATGATCTAAAGTCAGAACTGAGACTGAAAAAGAACAAAGGATAAAATAGATGACCCCTAGACTCCAGGCTATAAGGAAATCTCCAATTAAGGTCCACAGGATACTGGAAATCACTTGATCAGGCAACTCTTGTCTCCACTTGGAAATGAGGCCAAGCTTTGCTTGCTTTCAGCTTTGCTTCCAGCTGAGACTTCCACCCCAGAGAAAAGAGAAATCTTATCTTTTAGTGGGAGAGAGTCTCTAGGTCCTTCTTCTAGGAACAACGTCTGTGGCTGCAGTGACTAAGGTCCTTTCCATTCCACTCTGAGAAATGCCTCCATCTCTGATTATATATATATATATATATATATATATATATTCTTGACTCCCTTTGATCCCAGACAGCCAACTTATCTGGCCTGAGCTAGCATTTCTCAAAGCTGCTATGGGAGAAATCCATAAGCAGCAGAAAATAATAAATGCATATACCCCAGAGGACACAAAGGATAGGGGGATAGAAGTAGACGGTTAAAGCCAGAATTTCTTTGAAGCCTCAGGTTTAATCTTAATTACATGTGCACATTTTACATTCTACTCCTTAAATATCTATTTTTTTTTTATTTTCTAAGATCTGTTTATTTATTTAAGAGAGAGAGGGCTCACATGTGCGTGAGTGGGGAAAGGACATAGGGAGAGAATCCTCAAGCAGACTCCCGGCCTAGTGTGGAGCCCCAGTGGGGCTGAGTCCCACAACCCATGAGATTATGACCTGAGCCAAAACCAAGAGTCAGACACTAAACCAACTAAGACACCTAGGCACCCCCAATGTTTTAATAATGACATAGATAACATCTACAAGTAAAATTGATGCTCCAAGATACTAAATCAAGAGACACTTGGGTGGCTCCGTTAGTTAAGCATCTGCCTTCAGTTCAGTTCATGATCCCAGGGTCCTGGGATCGAGTCCCGCATCGGGCTCCTTGCTCAGCGGGGAGCCTGCTTCTCCCTCTGCCTGCCAGTCCCCGTGCTTGTGCTCTCTCTCTCTCTCTAACAAATAAATAAATAAAATCTTAAAAAAAAGATACTAAATCAAATTCATCCCACAGCTCTGTGTACCTCCTAAAACCTGCCATATACACCTACAGGAACTAGGACTTCAGTTTTTAAGACATTGGTTGTGAATTCTATTGAGCCACACAACACAAACCCTCACGACACACTATGAAGATTATAGGGTCTAAGGAGCACAAACTAGAAAGCTGAAGCCCAGTGAAAGGAAGAGCTTTGCCTCTGAGAAAATCCTCACTTATTACTAGGAACATCTGAATGTAAGAAAGAACCCTCTTTTGTCTTTCTTCTGTATGTGAAAGCTGCCTACATCTGAGGTCTATGGAGGGAAGGGGTGATCAGGTCAATTCCAGAGCCCAGACCCCTCCTCTCTATATCCCCCATGCATCTATCTAAGTAAGTCAACTATTGATATAATGATTCACTTCAGAAGCCCAGAGCAGGATTGGGAAGCAAGGCTGGAGCCTCAAAAGGAAAACTGCATGGAAAAATTATGTGCAAATTCCGTTAATGCCCAAACACCTAAGGCCCACTGAGATCCCATTACAGGCTTGGCAGCAGCTGTATCAACCACCTACCTGAAAGCAAATCAGTGCACAACTGGAAAGTTCTGGTAGGAGCTGCCACCAACACTGTTTCTTCTACTCTACACTGCCTGTGTTCAAGTGGCCACTTGCTCTACAGCATAGAACACACTCAGCTAGGATTCTTTTTTTCTTTTTTAATGATTTTTTATTATATTATGTTAGTCACCATATGGTACATCCCCAGTTTCCGATGTAAAATTCGATGATTCATTAGTTGCGTATAACACCCAGTGCACCATGTAATACGTGCCCTCCTTACTACCCATCACTGGTCTATCCCATTCCCCCACCCCCCTCCCCTCTGAGGCCCTCAGTCCATAGTCTCTCATGTTTCATTCCCCCTTATGATTACCCCCCCTTTCCTTTTTTTTTTAAAGATTTTATTTATTTATTCGACAGAGATAGAGACAGCCAGCGAGAGAAGGAGCACAAGCAGGGGGAGTGGGAGAGGAAGAAGCAGGCTCATAGTGGAGAAGCCTGATGTGGGGCTCGATCCCAGAACGCCGGGATCACGCCCTGAGCTGAAGGCAGACGCTTAACCGCTGTGCCACCCAGGCGCCCCTACCCCCCCTTTCTTTATCCCTTTCTTCCCCTACCGATCATCCTAGTTCTTATCATATGATTTCTCTCATCTATGGAACATAAGAACTAGGATGATCAGCTAGGATTCTAAGTTTAGAGACAAATTTCCTCCACTCAGAATGGGAACAGGCAAAGAGAGGGGAGGTCACAGAGGACAGCTGACAAAAGGCACTGGGAAAACTGCAAATGATACATGCCTTGATTCAAGCCACTACACCACTTCCTAGCTATCTAACCTTAAACAGGTCTTTTTCCCCTGTAAGCCTCAATCCTTCATCTATAAGATGGGGATATTACTATTAAAATAGTAGATGTTAGTTATTTTATAAAATAAAATGGAAGAAAAAGAAGAAAAGGTTATTGCCTTCAATGCAAAGTCCACAAATCCTAAGGACTTTACCAAGCCAGAAAAGCTTCCTGATTTAATGGCTCCCTTATCTGAACTCCCAGGGCAATTTCTACTACTTATTTAGCCCTTAATAAGAACAACCAACATTCGAGTGTCTGCTATACACCAGACACTTTACTAATTTAGGATTAAATAAAGCCACGAAATCTCTGAAATTAGTTTGGTTACCATTTTACTGAGAAAATTAAAGTCCTAAGAGGCTAAATGAGCCATCCAAGGTCACACAACTAAATAGCAGGACATAATTTGAACCCAAAGCTGACACTGAATCCCATACTTTATACACTATACATCACTTCTATACACAACCTGAACTTCAAGGGTGTTTTATTCTATGTGGGAAGAGAGTTGTGTCATTTACTTTTCTCTGCTTCTATAGGTAAGGAACTTCCATGGTCCTTAAGGATGGAGATGGTGTTTAATAGGTCTAGAGATTTTTGAGACACAGTAGACCTTCAGTCAATAGTGAATCAGCCAATGCACAAATGAATAAATGGATGCTCTGAGATTTCACCTTTCTTGTAGAGCTTAATATCTTGAAGGGAAGGGGCAGGTAGAGTTAGAGCCCCTGGCTGGGGTGGAGCCAGGCAGGAGTTTCTCAAAAATGGAACTCATGGTGGTGGTACTGCCCCTTAGTGGCAACTATGTGATCAAGAGCCCTCTGAAGAACTTCAGGCTTTAGAAGTGGTGGTAACTGACCGAATTGCTGTAGCAAAACATGTTCTCTCCTAGCTGTGTGCACACTCACAAACGTAAACGGAGGAACTATAGGCCACACTTCCCTTTCCCACCAGGTCTTATGTCTCCTTGAGCTATGACTTCCCATTGTTGCCTGTTATTTATTACTGGTGCCAAAGAAGGTGCTTCCTCTCCAGTCAGCTTCCTCTCTGGTCATTGGCCAGATAACTTCTGGGTTCCAGGATGGCCCCAGAGCTTTTGTCAATTCCTTCCAAGGAGTCCAGCTCCTTCCTCCTAGGCCCCAATTCCACCAGGAGGGCCTCCTTGATAATAGCTCTCAAAGGCCAGACAGAATGGACTTCTTCCCTTATGACTCACTCATCAAGTTAGAGAGAGGGAAAAGATCATATTCCCCAACAGCCTATGAACACATACCTCTGTGGATTCCCATCCAAACCTGCCTTGGCCCTGAGAGTGCCAGATGCTCAACTCCTTGTTTGAGTTCAAAGCATTTTCCCTTTTTCACCCATGGAGTCCCAGTTATGCTCCATCTTACCTCACAGAACATTACAGCTCCCTCTTTCCTATGACAGCCCCTCAGAAATCTCAAGACAGAGAACACATTTTCTCTTAAGTCTTCTCAACCCAAACAGCCTCAATTACTCAGGCAGAATATTGCAGTGGGAAAACTATAGTTTTGCAGTCAGAGCTGTATATGAAGATTTTATTTATTTATTTGACAGAGATAGAGACAGCCAGCGAGAGAAGGAACACAAGCAGGGGGAGTGGGAGAGGGAGAAGCAGGCTCATAGCAGAGGAGCCTGACGTGGGGCTCGATCCCATAACGCCGGGATCATGCCCTGAGCCGAAGGCAGGCGCTTAACCACTGTGCCACCCAGGCACCCCCAGAGCTGTATTTGAAACCCCATATTACAACTTACTAACTGCATAACCTGGAGTATGTTCTTTTACCTCTCAGAGGCAGGATGATTGCAAGAATTAAAGCACCTTGCCAAGGCTAGTCCATAGTAAGTGCTCAATAAACGATATTTGTCAAAACAACACTGATCTTCCAGACGAGAAGTCATGAACTTACTGGTTTTCTGCCTTTCTTCTCTCCAGCCAGTATGAAAGATTCAAGACTCTCTAAGGTTTTGTTTGGGAAGTAGTTGCTTTCACAACTAGCATACCATCTGTCCAGGGCTCCCTACCATCTGGGCTTTCTACAGAACAACACCCACAGTACACAAATCAAACCAACACGAACAAAGAATGACCATGCCTTGTGGCTTTTTGAAGTTAATAAGCCTCTTTGTTCAAGAATTTTTCTGCCCTAGGTTCTAAATGATGCCTTCCTCACCCTGCCTCCACAGTTATCCCCCTCCAATGCAAATGAACAAAGCCCCCAGTGTTGAAGATAGGGGATGGCATCATTTGGCTTGAGAAGGGTAATGTGTAGAACCAGGGGTCTGGGAAGGAGTCTGAGAAGAGGCCGAAGGAGGCTTTCTTCCTTTCCCTCCCCAGCTCTGGCTAAGTTCTTAGACAATAGAGGGACTCAGAGGGCAAATGAGAAAGAGGGCCTGGAAAATCCATCAAGGTAACATACTCTAGACAATATCAGACCCCCACCTCACCAGAAACTGGTAGGGAAATGGGATAATGACCCATCTGAAGGGATCCCAGTCTGTGGAAATGGGAACCCCATTTTCACTCCAAGAAGTCTGGTCACAGATGGCACATTCTCTTGGCCCTTGGAGAGTCTTTGAATGCTGAAAGATTCTGTGGCCCCCACCTGACTATTAGATTATATATAGCATATCCCTTCTGATTATAGTGACTCCCCTGTGAAGGGATATCCCTTGCGTTGGAGATGGGAATGACACATCAGCATTACCTCCATGGCATGACTGCAGGGTATGAAGTACCCTCATAATGCATTTACCACTCCCAGTGGTGTCCTAAGTCCCAATATTCTTTTGAAGGAAATGTACATAGAGCACACTACCGCAGGGAGAATACGTTGGTTTCCTTCTACTAGGAAGCAAAAAAAAAAAAAATGTGACAGAGGCCATGGAATGCAGCATTGAAATCCCAGCCAGATACTGGCTAGATACAATAAGTTATTTAATTTATGAGTCTCATCATTAAAATGGGGAAGAGATCACTTGCATCTTTCAGAGTTGAGAGGAAGGTTCCATGTGCTAACATTTTTAGAGCACCTAATACAGAGTCATACCCTGCTCACTTCTCTTTTCTACCATGTTCAGGACCAAGGATAGGATTAATTGGAGCCATCCGAGGTGCAGGCTGCCAAAGTTAACCTTTGCCTCCTTAGGGGGTCAGACTTTGTTTGGGCCTATCTTGGAGGAGCGTGTAGGAGAAGAGATCCCCAAGAAGTGGGCATTGTGGTGGAAACTATTAGAAGAAGTGGAAGAGGCAAAGAAACAAATGGTCCCTCCCTTACCTGGTCAAACAGTTGTTTGCCGGTGGTGTTGGGCTGGATGGCAAACTCCAGCTCTGCATCCATGGTGGTCACACGCACATTGATCTAGGATGAGATCAAAAGAGGAAAGTTAGTTATCTGGCTCTGTGCTTAGTAGAACCTGGGACAAGTGTATCTGTTCAACCACAGAAGAGGGAACTAGGATGCTAAGAATCTGAGCAACTTAGATATCGGTGGGAAAGAAGGGAGAATATTGAAATAAATAAACAATAACCAGGCCCTGGCTCCCAACCAGCTTATGAAGACAAAAAACATAGCCACAGAGCAATGCTTACCAAGGGGCAAACACATAAATGCAAATCAGCCTACTATCAAGAGGAAGCAAGTGCTGACTGTACTTCTTCCAGGAAGTCTTCCCCTGCTACACCAGCCAGCTCTAGGCCCACAGCATTCTCTTCCCACCTCTGATCCACAGTCTGGATTATCTACAGTACTGGTCTTTGCAGACACAAGTTAAGGGCAAGATAAAGAACACTGGGTTCCAAGCCTAGCACTGCAACTGTCTCAATCTACAAACTCGGGTAAGTCTTATCTCCTTCCTGGGCCCTAGTTCACTTCATCTGTACAACAGTAGTAATGCGGGGGGGGGGGTATGTGTGTCAATTACACTAGGTGATGACCACCATTTCAATGCTGGTGTCTATGGTTCTATATACTGACATGCATTGCTAACACTGCTTGCATTTATGTCTCATTGGTCTCCCTAAGCACAAAAGAGAAAAGTGGTCTTAGCAAAGGTAGGTGTGAGTAACACAGAGATGCTACCAAAGCCGAGACAGGAGAAGGGAAAAGGCAAAGGGACAGGCACCAATGAAAATAAGAGGTAACCACACACACAATTTTATAGCCACTAGAAAAAGTACCCTCCGCTTTTACAAATAGATCCCCTAGCCTGATCAGGTCAGTGATAGCTGAAATTTCATCAATAGAGATTTGTTCCTTTGGCTGAAAACTTGGTAGTAGTAGTAATAGTAGTAGCAATATGCAGTAGCTTTCATGTATGGAGACTTGCTACTCACTAGGCGATTCATGTGCATAATTCCATTCAACATCAACAATCACCTTGTGAAGTAGATAATGTTATCTCCACATCAGGGATGAAGAAATAAATATTTGTCTAAAGTCATATCACTAGTAAGTGGGGAAGACAGGGTTTAAATTCAAACCTAAGTCCAAACCTCAATTTAAACCAATACACTAAACCCTTTGTACATCAAAGTGCAAAATATCTCCCATGAGAAGAAATCAAAGATTAATTCTTTAAATTTTGGTACATTTTGCGTAAGTACTCTATATAGTACAGCCAAAACCTGGCTTGTTATATAAGGCCCTATAAAATATTTTGAAAACTATTTCATGCCCAGGGAAAATACTTCAGTAATATTAAGCAAGGAAGGATAAGCAACAAGATTACATGAGCTCAATTCTATAAAAAGTATGCACAGAGAGATAATTATTGGAATCATGCCCAAGGGTTAGTCAGGCTTGGTTTTAGGGTGGTGATGAGTGTGTTCTCCCTTCTTTAAACTTAAAAAAAAAAAAAAGCCTAATCTACATTTTCTAAGATGTTTATATACTACTTATACTATTGGTTGGAGACTAAAAATAGAATTATCAAAAATGCAAATCCCCATGGAATGGGTAAGACATTAAGCCTTATCAGTCTTTGACACCTCTGGGTCTTTCCTGAGCATAGGGGTCAGTTAGCGGGGAAGAGGGGGCCGAACAGCCATTTTGCCAGCTGAACAATTCTGATGAGGACCAGGACTGGGGAACAACTTTGTAAATAAATGCCACTAGGGAGCCAGGGAGGAAATCTATTTCAAGATTGACAATGGGACAGGAAAGGCCCTGAAGGCAGGAACAAGTAAGGCAAGTTACTCCAGAGGGAGACAACGGGCAAGATTAGCCACCTTGACTTGGTGTTAATCCTAGGCTTCCTGCCAATCCAGTGACCTCCGTAGAATGGGCCTTCATAAGGTAGAGAGAATGAGGCCCGATTTGCTGGAATTTGACCTCAACATCTAGCCTCAAATCACCCTTGAGCTGAGTCAAGGGAGACCTCAAAACACCAATGACTGAGGAGATAGCAAAGAGTAGAAAAGTGCCAGTAGGGCCTTTAGTACACTGGACTAGTAATTATCTAGACTTCATTATCACCTCAAGGTTTCTGTCTTACTTTGAGTTACCTCTCCAGTACCCAAGACTCAGTAGGTACTCAGAAGATGGTTAAATGAGCAGTTCTAAGCATGGGGATATAAGAAATACAGAGATCTAGCATAGGCTAAAGATCCAGCAGTGGGAAGATTTTATACCTTGTTCTTTTTACTGTGCCATGGACCCTTCTGGGCTGTCTGGTGAGTCTATAGACCCCGTTTCAGAATATTTGTAAATGCATAAAATAAAGTGATACAAAGAAACCAATTATATTGAAATAGTTATAAAATATGTGCTTTTTATGATATTAAGTAATTGCCTACCACTGTATCTTATTAATTATTACCACTGTTAACGTCAACATTGTGTTGAGCACAGCAATATTTTGAGAAATCTGCAATAACTAGAGAATTGAGCAATGTATTGAATTGTCAAATCACTATGTTGTACACTTGAAACTAATATAACATTGTATATCAACTATAATAATAAATTTTTAAATAAAATAAAAATTAAACCTCAGCAAAAAATTGTGATATAAAGTTTCTTAGATTTCCATTACTGACAGTCACAGGTCCTGCTATTTTTACCACTTCTTTTATTGCCTGTATTCATTTTTTTTCATTTACTGGTTTATAGAAACAGATGTAACTCAGAAAAAGCCAAATGGAAGACATGCACAGGGCAAGGTAGGCAGGGGGTGGGGGGATACAGAGCTTCCATGCCTTCTCCAGCTGGGCCACCTTCCCAACACCTCCATGCCTTCATCAGCTCTGAAGCTCTCCTCATTCTGTCATTTACATTTCTGTTCTATTTTGCATTTTTAAATTAAGTTCAATTAGCCAACATATTAGAGTTTTTTTGGAAAAATAAAAATTATATTTTGTTTATACAACAGTGAGTTGAGCTTTCTCATTAAAAATAATTATGTTTATTAGCAGTTTAATTTATTGTCCTTGGTCTATTTTTCTATTGGGCTGTTCTCTTTATCTATTAACTAATTAGTATGTATCTATTATATATTAAGGAAGTTCATGTTTGGTCATAGGTTGGATAAATATTTTTTTCTCAGTTTGTTATTTGTGTTATATCTTTAAGCAATTTTTTTCCTATAGTATTTTTTACATAATCAATTTGTCATTATTTTCCTTTGTAGATTCTAGGGTTTGTATTTTTCTTTTATTTTGTTTTATTTGTTACATTCAATTAGCCAACATATAGTGCACCGTTAGTTTTTGATGCAGTGTTCAACAATTCATTAGTTGCGCATAATACCCAGTGCTTATCATCACATGTGCCCTCTTTGATATCTATTACCTGGTTATCCCATCCCCCCATTCCCCAACCACCTCCCATTCTGTAACCCTCAGTTTGTTTCCCAGAGTCCAGAGTCTCTCATGGTTTGTCTCTCTCTCTCTGATTTCTTCCCATTCAGATTTCCCTCCCTTCCCCTGTGGTCCTCCACATTATTTCTTATGTTCCACATATAAGTGAAACCGTATGATATTTGTCTTTCTTTGCTTGACTTATTTCACTTAGAATAATCCCTTCCAGTTCCATCCATGTCGATGCAAATGGTAGGTATTCAACCTTTCTGATGGCTGAGTAATATTCCATTGTATATACGAACCATGTCTTCTTTATCCATCTGTTGAAGGACATCTCGGCTCCTTCCACAATTTGGCTATTGTGGACATTGCTGCTATGAACATCGGGGTGCATGTGCCCCTTCTTTTCACTACATCTGTATCTTTGGGGTAAATACTTAGTAGTGCAATTTTGCCTGTATTCATAATTGAAGGAGGTCTAAGTCTCAGTGAGAGGTTAGTAAAAACAAATATGTAATTTTTCTCAATCCAGGTTCATAGATCTTTCCCACTTCCGATTATATCCATAGACCACCATGAAGGCCTAAGATTCTAGGTTAAGGAGCTTCCTATAAATTTATTTCAATTCACCCAATATTAAAGGAACACTACCTTTAAGGAACATTAAGGAACGTTAGAGTAGAGCTGTAGGACCTGTCCCTGACCCCAAGGCACTTTTTGAATAATAGGAAAACTATAATATACAAGGAAAACCCTGAGAAGTGCCATAGCAGAACAGAAGAAACCTTTTGTGGAGATAAGAAACCAGAGTTCAAAATGATATTTGCACTGGTCCACAAGGATAAGCTGCATTTTTTTTAAAGGGAGAGTGCAGGATGAGGGGAATAACACCTAAATGTCCCAGGTAGAGAAATTAGTGTGTGCAGTGGCCCAGAATGAGATAGGGATGGAGATGGCCCATTTAGAAGCAGGTCTGCTCCAGGGTGAATGAGGCCTACACAGTGAAGAGTAGGCAGAGAGGCTGGGAAGGTAAGTGGACGGCCTTGAAGGCTATGCTAGAAAGTTGGGCCTTAATCCTGTTGGCAGTGGCCAGCCAGCCTGGAGATTCTGAGCAGAGGGGGCAGAATCAGAACACGGTTTTTTGGAAGAAGGTGCCCAGGGAGGAAACTGATGAAAGAGGTAGGATTCCAGGGAAACATTCCACGGCCTAGGAGTTCCCTTTAATTCACACCTTTGGGAAGAATTTTCAAAGTTAATAAGCCAGTGTCAATCACAGGTCATATCAATGTAACATCTTTAGAGCCTAGCTCACAAGGCCAAATATTTAAGTCAAATATTTGTTAAAGAAATGTTACTTGAATAAATCAATTGTTAGAACAGGACCCAGCCTGGGTTAGGAATAAGCATGTCATCCGTGCTAGTGTTGTCTATGCTTCCTTCCTCCTAAATACAGCATGACCCCAGAATAAGGGCTCTCCTAAAATCTAAAGCTGTCCAGCTGAAACCAAACTGGAACCTACTTCCCCAGAATCCCTGCCCAGGGTTTCTGCCATTTCCACAGTGGCTGCTACTCCAGGGAGAACAGCCTAAGATCTCCTGAATTTCATTGAGGACAAATAATCATAAGTTTAAAAACAAAAAATAGAAAGAAAAGCAAACACAAAGGGACTTCTATTCTTGCCACCACTTAATTCAGAAGAAAATGTGAGTCATGAGGACAGGTTCATAGGTCTGTACTCTCCTGTTTTCTGTGTGTCAGAGGTAGGGATGAATAAGGGTAATAACATAGCTGGGGCCTGAAGGTAATAGGTAGAACAGGAGTCTTGATCAAAGAAGATCCCTTGTTCTTCCTTAGACTAATCTGGAACCCAAGTGTGTAAGATGAGCTGCATGCCCAGACCCACTGCCACACAGGGCCAACTGGATGCTCATCCTAGTAGGTACCCACTGCCTTCCTTTGAGGCCTGGTCTTTGCAATTTCAATGAGAAGAGGGTGGTCTAGTTTGGAAGGCAACAACCTGAAAATAAAACTTCCAAAGTCAGCAGAAAGTTCTGGGACAGCCCCTCAGCTTGGCAGGAGTGGAGGAACTGGCCTGGGTGGGGTATCATTTCAATATGTAGAGAATTAAATCCCTTCCAAACCCTGTCCCTGAGGATCTAGGCACAGCCTGAGTTTAAAGACCGTGTAGGGAACAACAACAAAAAAGTTTGGGTGTGGTAGGGACGGTGTCACTCTCTCATATACACTAGCCCTCCTACCTTTAGCCCAAGAACAATAAGTATACTGTTATTTATTGAACAATGGAACACAGACACTTCCCACACCAATGCTCTTCACTGGACACTAACAAACCTATCTTAGTGGTCTGCCATCCAAAGCCCTCAACAAACTGAGATCTCTCCTGTGTCCCTAATTGGCTGGTCTAGAAAAAAAAAATAACCAGGCCAGATGCTGCAGAAGCTGGGTTACTTTGGACTCTGGGCCTGGTCAGCTTCAAAGAAAAGACCAACCCTCTCTTTTCCTAGAGCCAGGAACATCCAGGTAAGCAGCAGCCAGACAACAGTGAGTAGATCAAGGCAATGTTTCCCCTCACTTGTCGCATATCACTGAACTACAAGATGGCTCTGCCTGGAAAGGAGTTTGGGGCAGAGGAGAAAGTAGAGAGAGTTGAATAACCACAAGTAACTTGCCTAAAGCATGGACATGTAAGCCAGAATTAAAATTACTGGCCCCACTTCATGGATGATGAAACTGAAATACACAGAGGCAGGTGACAGAAGGATGGAAATGAACACTTAGTGAATACTAACTATGTGCCAAGCCCCATCACCCACAGTCTCACTTAACATCACTGAAGCCAAATTTACTCAGCCAGCAAGTGAGGAAGACTCGTATTATAGACATTCCCGGAGCTCCTTCCATGACTCCACCCTCCTCTCTGGTCATGCTGGTTTCACTGCTGTCTTCAGACACTGCCTTGGCAACTATTTTGGCCAAGGCCCAAACACTCTGGCATTGAAAGCCTGAGCACATCTGGGAAGCACTCCTTGGGAAGGCCCCCTCACAGGGGCAGAGCTTGTGAGTCAGCCCAGTTTGTGTCTGAGCTCAATGACCTCACCCCACCTGCCACCTCCCCATTCTCCTCAAGGGCCCACCCGCTCTGGCATTTCAGTGGAGCTGCTGGTATGAAGAAGACAAAGGCAAGTGGGTGAGGGGGACAAAGGCAGGACAAGCCTTACCAAGGCAACCCCAGAACTTCAGTCGCTTCACTGGACAGAGAACAGTCACCACAGTGTTACTCAAACTACCTAATCCCCATTATTTAGGCTCCAGCACCCACCATTTCCTGCTGCCAAAACTGAGGCGAGGGCAGGGCAGGGCAGGGCAGGGCAAGGCCTGGTCTGTCTTGCCTCTTGGGATGACAGCACTGCCTCAAGCAGCTGTTTTCCATAAGGGAGAAAACAAGGGTTGCTTTGAATCTCCAGCCTAGGAGGCATTCTCCCTCTCCTCCTCCCCCTCCTCCACTGACTCACTCACTTCCCAGCAACTCAGCCACTGTTGACTTGGAAATGGTACCTGGAATGGTATCTGTTCTGACCTCTTCCTGCCCATCTCTAGACCCTTAACACAGTCATCAAGACCTGCCTGGGGTTAACCCTTCCTATGCCTGTGCCTTTTCCCAGTAGTTTTGGAAAGGAGAGCCTCATCCAACACCATGCACACCCATATCTGAATGGGTCAGCAGTTCTTCAACCACTTCAATTGTTGCAAAGGCCATGGGAGACAAGGATTCCCCTTTTACTTGCTTTGGCTCAGCCCTGCCCTCCAAAAGGTCCCCAAGAAGCACTGGGAGACAAGGGCATATTGGAAATGGGGTGTTACTCCACCAGTAAACTATATATTTGGGGGAGTAACCCCCACATGTAACTAATCACTCTTAGCAATAAGAACATACCTAGTCACTATGGGAATGATAGTTCAGAGCAGAGGCCAAAGCTGTAAAGGTCAGAAACAATGAGACTACCTTAGCGAGCTGCAGCTTCCCCATTAATCCATCCTTAATTGTATGGCCTTTTGATCAAGCTCAGACTGAGGTAGAGTCCCCCTCTCAACACATGAATATCAGGAAGTAAACTAGCTTTTCGCCATTTGCACCTAACTCTAGGATGTATTCTCAGAATCACCTCAACCAAACCAAACTCCAGGATCAAACAACACCTACTCCCTTAACCCCCACCCCAGCTCATCTCTCCTTCTTAGCTACAGTGGCTGTCCCACCAGTTTCTCAGCATAACCATTCCTACTCTTTACAGTTCCTCAAGATTTAAATTCACTCATTCTAGAATCTCATCTGGCTCCTCCAGAATAGCATCCTTCTGAACTTCTCATCCCTGTTCTCCAAGAGAATAAACAGTCCAGAATCCCAAACTGTCAGACCTGAAAGGAACCTTAGAGATCATTTGGTTCAAACTCTGCAACATAACATCTGGGGAAACTGAGGTCCAGAAAAGGAGAGGCATTGTCCCAGAGTCACACTGCTGCTAGGCAGCATGTGATCAGCGATTAAAAACCTGGCTCTTGATCCAGTGGCCATTTAATAAGCTATAGAACCACCCTGGCACTTAGAAACAGTAGATACCTCAGGTGAACCACTGCTGAGGACTATGAAGACTATGTGGAGGAAGCTGGGCCATCTTGCTTCCATGAAAAACTCCAAGCTGGCATGGCTTGGAAGTCTAGCTTTCAACAGAGGGCAGGCCTAACTTTCAGGCTCTGAGACATTCACCAACACTCATTCTAGGGAGACTAAAACTTTCATTAACACCATAGAGGAGAACTCAAAGATCCCTTGTTTCTAAGACAGCTTATTTTGCAAAAACTTGGATAGCAACTGATTGGGAAGTTCCCCAATAGCAGACACAGCCAAGATCTGAGCTGGAGGTTGGTGAGGAGAGGGTGGGATGCAATAGGGAAAGAGGCAGGGAATCTGAGGAACAGATTTATATCTTCATAGCTAAGGATAACAGGTTCTTCAATTCTCCTAAGACTCTGAATCTGCTGAAATAAAAGGGGACAGGGCCCATCATTAATAAACTAAGTCTCCCAAATGGGCAAAGCCCCTCTTTGGGGCTACACCCTGCTGGATTTCAGTCTTTCACATCAGTTTCCTGCTTGACCCAGCTTCCTGCCTGCAAGTTTCATAAGAAGTATCTGTAGGCTGGAAACACAGACCATTTGCAGCTACCTAGAGATGCCAGGTCTGCCCGGAGCACCAGAAGAAGGCTCTACTTTCTCTGCTCAGGAACACACCCCTGGAACCACCAGCATCACAGCTCTGAAGCACACCAGGGCTGACCCAAGCCTCAGCTTGAGTTATATCTAACGTTCATGGGATTTCTGCCCTGTCTTATGCTTCTGGGTGTTAAAAACTGCTGAAGCCAGGATCAGTGAACTCTGCAGGGACAGGAGGAAGCTTCCAGGCCAAGTCAAAAAGATGTTTTTAACCTCAGAGGTAGGCCAAGGTCAGCTTTATGTCCACCCTACTGGTAAGCCAACAGCAAACCCCGTATCTGGGGAACCCACAAAATTGGAGTCCTTGTCCCAGAAATAACTGTCTCAGCTCTTTGAGGAATGAAGCATGGTATAACAGAAAAAGGCTTTGGGGCTTCTTTGACCTCCATTTTTTGAAACTCAATTTCCTAATCTATAAAACAGGTTTAATAATATCAACTTCACAACAAGGTTATTGGGAGATTTAAGTTAAAAAAAATAGACATGAAAATATATAGCACATCACAAGTAGAATGGTATGACTACTGACCCCTCCTTTTTTAGACATATATTTTTAAAATATTTTATTCATTTATTTATGAGAGAGAGAGAGAGCACAAACAGGGGGAGGGCAGAGGGAGAGGGACAAGCAGACTCCCTGCTGAGCAGGGAGCCTGGAAGCAGGGCTCAATCCCATCACCCTGGGATCATGACCTGAGCCGAAGGCAGACGCTTAACCAACTGAGCCACCTAGGCACCCCATGTTTTTAGTTTTTAGCTACATTGTTACAAATATCCTACCTCCCAGAAATAATTTAAAATGAAAATGTGTTCAACTGAAGAGGGGCTACCCTCTTGGCTCCCCAAGAAGGCCTCCAGAGAGCCCTTTCAGCATAAAGGACTCTTTCACTATGGGGACAAACTCTAAAATGTGATTAGATTTCTAGCTGGTTAAACAATGTGAAGCCATGCACATCAGGTACACACACACATATCCTTGCATGCATTATTTTAAATGTCTTCCCTCTTGGAAGGAATGAGAATTTTCCCCAAGAAGCAGAGCCCTGAGAAGAGGTAGAAAACAACAGAACACCTATGCTACCTTGTCCTTTACAGAAGCTGTCTGATCTTCCTTAATCTGGGCTCTGCCTTGCCATTTTCTCCAATCATGTTTCACCAAAATACACAAATCCCTACCCCCTCAACACAACCCACGAGGACCTCCAAACTTTCTTCAGCTGGTATCCAGGAAAATCACAAGCTGGGTCTGCAAACCAGCTTATCAAAATCAACTAAGGAAATTTTTGAAATACAGATTCCCTGAACTCACCCACAGAAATTCTGATTTATTATGTAAGAAGCAGGGTTTGGACATCAGAAGTTAAGAATTTCAGATAATTCTAAGGCCCAGACAGATTGGGGAACCTCTGGCATGGAATACAGTTCCCTGAACCAACCAGCCTCTCATGGGCTGGTTGTCACTATGGTTAGGGGGATGCTTGAAGGAAGGAAAACACAAGCAGAGAACAACTATGGAGACATTTAGGCTTCTGGGCCTGGTGAACAGCTCCCTAGAGTTGAATGAAGCCCACCTCTACAAAAGATCAGCAATGCAAACAGTCCTGCTACTGCCTCCAAACCCCTCTGCAACCTGGTCTCCCTATTTGTAAAATAGGGCATGGATTATCCTTGCCTCTTGCTACTTGGTATCATCACTCCCCACCACAGACACTATTGTGCACTAAAGTAATGTCTCTGTTGTAGGAAGAACATAGCTTTGTATTCTGAACCTATATGTAAGATCCAGCTCTACCAAAAAGCCATGAGCTCTCCACCTTCCCACCTGTAAAGTGGGCATAATGATGCCAACCTGGCAGAGTGTTGTGAAGTGCTAATTTGGTGTTTCCCAAACCTAAAGGATCATAAGAATCATTAGGGCACTAATTTAAAAACTCAGATTCCTGGACCCCATTCTAAACTTACTGAAACAGACTCTCCAGAAGAGAATCTTGGGAATTAGGTTTTGCCCCAGGTGATTCTTATCCCTTAGGAAATTTAAAGAAACTTCACCTGGCACAGACTGTTGAGAGGAGATGAGGGGTTGGATCAGAGGTCTAGCCTTCTAAACTGCTCTCTGGTCCAGATATCCTCATGACAGGGACTTTGAGGTTAGAGCACAGCAGAGCAGGCTCCGCAGGCAGGAGAGAGAGACTTTGGAATTCCAAACAGAAAACTAAGTGCATTCTGGAATGACCAAATGCTCAGGTCATTGTCCAGAGCTTTCCACCATCCTCATATCTAGTTAAGAATCAAACAAATGTTGGAGAGGATGTGGAGAAAGGGGAACCCTCTTACACTGTTGGTGGGAATGCAGGCTGGTACAGCCACTTTGGAAGACGATATGGAGGTTCCTCAAAAAGTTAAAAATAGAGATACACTATGACCCAGCAATTGCACTGCTGGGTATTTACCCCAAAGATACAGATGTAGTGAAAAGAAGGGGCACATGCACCCCAATGTTCATAGCAGCAATGTCCACAATAGCCAAACTGTGGAAGGAGCCAAGATGCCCTTCAACAGACGAAAGGATAAAGAAGATGTGGTTTACATATATACAATGGAATATTATTCAGCCATCAGAAAGGATGTCAGAAAGGATGAATACTCACCATTTGCATCGACATGGATGGAACTGGAGGGGATTATGCTAAGTGAAATAAGTTAAGCAGAGAAAGACAATTATCATATGGTTTCACTCATATGTGGAACAAAAGGAATAGCATGGAGGACTTTAGGAGAAGGAAGGGAAAAGTGAAGGGGGGAAATCAAAGGAGGAGATGAATCATGAGAGACTATGGACTCTGGGAAACAAACCGAAGGTCTCAGAGGGGCGGGGGTTAGGGATGGGTTAGCCTGGTGATGGGTATTAAGGAGGTCATATATTGCAATGAGCACTGGGTATTACATGCAAACAATGAATCATGGAACACTACATCAAAAACTAACGAAGTACTGTATGGTGACTAACATAACAATGACACAAAAAAAGAATCAGACAATGGGAGAAAACAGCTGATGCAGATACTTCACCAGCCAAAACACATTGATCAAAACGTTCTAATTAGGCCTTTTTGAGTTCTCTGTCCCTTGAGCACTCTATATTCACTCTTTCCTGGGAGAGTTTCCAGGCAAGGAGCAGACCTTAAATGATACTTTCCCTTTCCTGGATGATCTGGGAACTTGGGAGAACAGAAGAGACATGGTGAGGGAGTCCTATATTTGCAGAGAGATGTGAGAATGTTGGGGGGATGAGGGTGGAAGTCTCAGATAAGTGTGATTAATAATGGTGCACTGGAACCAGCTCACACTAGCCCTGATCATGTGCATCTCTTTACAATTCCTCCCTCAATGACTTCACATTGGTACCTTGGAATCGGCCATGGTGACAGTATTTACACCACGGGGTTCAGCAAACAGTATAAATCTTGACTTCACCAGAAAATTTGTTTTTAAGTATTTACCAGCACATGATACACATGCAGGTAAGCATCTTTAGCCCCATTTTACAAATGAGGAAACTGAGTCTCAATGAAAGGAAACAACTGCCATCTTTTAGCTTCGTGACCTTGGCCAAAAGCCATGTCTGTCTGATGAGCAACAAATCCCTGACTCTCCTCACCAGCATCCCGAGGGAGGAGGAAACCTCTCTTGTCAACAAAAAATGGATGACCCAAAGGGCTTCTCCATCATCTAAAGGCCAAACAAGGGCACCTAAACGTGCCCGGTGCCATGGAAAGCTGGGGGTAAAGAACCCAGGACTGAGAAGTGAAAGCGAAAGAAACAGGCCAGTCACTACCACAGGAGAGAGGCTGGAGTGAGGCAGGGAATGGGTTAGAAAGCCCCAGTGGAACATTTGCAGCAACATGGACAGGACTGGAGGAGATTATGCTAAGTGAAATAAGTCAAGCAGAGAAAGACAATTATCATATGGTTTCACTCATTTATGGAACATAAGAAATAGGAAGATCGGTAGGAGAAGGAAGTGAAGAATGAAGGGGAGGTAAACAGAAGGGGGGATGAACCATGAGAGACTGTGGACTCTGGGAAACAAACTGAGGGCTTCAGAGGGGAGGGGGTGGGGGATTGGAATAGGCCGGTGACGGGTATTAAGGAGGGCACATATTGCATGGTGCACTGGGTGTTATATGCAAATAATGAATCATGGAACATTGCATCAAAAACTGGGGATGTACTGTATGGTGACTAATATAACAAAATAAAAATTATTTAAAAAAAGAAAGAAAGAAAAAGAAAGAAAGAAAGAAAGAAAGAAAGAAAGAAAGAAAGAAAGAAAGAAAGAAAGAAAGAAAGAAAGAAAGAAAGCCCCAGTGGAAACCACAGCACATTCTTAGGGTCTCTTCACAAATATCTGACAGTGTGGGCTCTGGAAGGAGGCCCTGGGACACTGCAAGTCCATAGATCTCTTGAAGCCTTAATTTTCCTACAAATAAAATGGGAGCAATAATGCCTACCTCACAGGACTGTTGTGAGAACAACCATCGTCTCCTTTACTTATAAGAAAGAACCTGGCTTGGGGAGCGTGGGTAGTTCAATGGATTAAACTTCTGACTTTGGCTCAGGTTGTGATCTCAGGGTCCTGGGATCGAGCTCCACTTTTGGCTCCCCATTTAATGGGGAGTCTGCTTCTTCCTCTCCCTCTGCCCCCCACTTGTGTTCTCTCTCTCTTTCTCTCACTTTCTTTCTCTTTCTCTCAAATAAATACATAAAATCTTGAAATTAAAAAAAAAAAAAAACGGCTTGGCACTTAGCATGTATTAGATGTTTGCTAAATTTTAGTTATTTTTCTCCTGCAACCTCATTATCCAATCCAGATTCTTCCAGGTTGCCTGGTTCACCCTTATGCGAGAATAACCTTAGCTCCATGTACACAGTGTTTTACGCTTAAAAGACACTTGTTTGCATGCATTCTCTCACTGAATTCAATTCTATATGAAAGGCAGGGCATAGACAAGCCCCGTTTTACAGAAGGGAGAAATGGAGCCTCAGTGAGGAAAACAGGAATTTGCTCAAGTGTGAAGGAGACAGGACCAGAACCCAGGTCTCCCCAACTTCTAGTACACTGTTTTTTACCCTTCCAAGTTTATCTTATTTAAGGTTAAAAGGAAAAATGTTAAAAGAAAGTCCAATGGCTTACTCATTGTCATTTATTTTATCTAAGAAATCAAGTGGCCTCTAGCTCTGTCTCAGGACAGAGGAACTATCCTTGGGATGGGAGAAGATCAATGCAGCAATGGGGTAGGAACAGTCTTCTTCTGGTAGAGGGAGCTACCCATTATCTAGGAGCAACTAGCCAAGAACAGTGGGCCAGAAATTGGTCCTGGGTCTGGTCCCAGTAACCTTGGGATAATCTCTCCCCTTTCTAGGTAGAGTGTCCCCAGCTGTAATGGGTATGCCTTGCTCAGTGGTTTTCAATTTTATTTTATTTTTAGCAGCTTCTTGCCTCTTCACCCTTTCAGATGGAAAACCATATGAAACTTCAAAATATGAAGTACATACACTAGAATTGTTCTAGTTAAAGGGGGACTGCAGCTGCCCAGGTAGCTCAGCCAAATACAGTTTGCAAACCACTAGACTACCAGCTTAGGGAAAGGGAGAGAGCTCCAGATATAACTTTCTAGAATTTTTCTCATCTTAACTCTGCCACTGGTTCTTTACAGGACTTAAAGGACTCTCTTGGTCTCAGTTTCCCCATCTTAGGTAGTTGGACCAATTAGCCTCTAAAGGTCACTTCAGCATTGGGATTCCAGGAAAAGAAAGCCCAGTAATCCCCATGGTGAAGAACTGTGAAGAAAAGCCATTAAGAGCAAAGCGCCATCCCTTTGCCCTTGGAAAGCCCCTCAGCCTCTGGTGACTCTGAACTCTTCAGTCAGTTCCTCAAGCACTGGGTAAATGGCAATTGGGCGGGTGGGCAGACAAGCAGGAAGGCAGGCACCCCACCCTCCCTTGTACAGGAAGCTAGCTACATCCTCTTTTCCCCACCCCAGGCAGCACATCTCCAAAGGTCCCCAACAGAAGTAGTGGGGGCAGGGAGAAGAAGAGGATGAGGCCTGAAAAGAAACTGAACATGCAAATCATCACAGTATGCTAGGGAGCCATCTGGGGGGAGGGGAATGACTAGGGCCCTGGGAAAGAGAAACAAAGCAGCCCCATTCTTTACTGGGGTCCAGCTCCCCCAACAAAACCTTGCCAAATGGCCAATAGGTGCAGGAGTCACAAGGCATGAGCTAGTAGTGGGAAGCATGGGCCCACCCACTCCTTACCACTGAATTTCTCCAGCCTGAAGAGTTGGGCTTCATTCACAGGTGTTTATAGTTCTTTCTTAGGGTTAAGAACACAGACATGTGCGTATAAGTGTACACATGAGTACACATAAGTGAACCCTTAAGAATACAGGGGCTCTTGGTGCCTTTCAAGGCCAAGGAGGCAGGTACCAACCCGCATGCCCACACCACCAGCCCACTTTCCCGTGCCCTCTCCAAACCCTGTGACTGGGGCCCAGCCCTCCCCACATCCTGTTCTCAGAGAACACGTGGCTGCCTGGGGAAAGATAATGTCATTACCACACTTCCCCTCCTTGGAGGAGGCTTTGGTTGACTGGGGAGGGAGCTGGAGTTCTCTGCCTGATCAGGCTGAGTAATATGCAGTAAATCTCCCAGTTTCACAGACAGGGACAGGAAGGGTGACAAGTTAACACTGAGAGCAACTTCCACATTACAGGATCCATGCCTAGAGACAAATGGTGATGATCCAAAGTACTTCTGGAAAAACAAATTTTCTGGAAAAACACAAATTGGCAACTTCTATATTTGGAAACTGGAAGACAACATGCTAATGCTCTTCCTTGGTTAATGAACCAGGAGATACAAAAATGCAGTAAATTTATTTTACAAAAAGTCTCCCAAACATTACTCAAGTCACTACATATGGGTTTTAGATGCCAGTATCAGCATTTCTGCTAAAGCAGCACAATCTGCAGACAGTCTTAATGGGCCTAGAGTGGCTTTGGCCACTATGAAAAAGAAAATGGCTTCGGACCCATAATAAACAGCTCCCCCAACACACTCAAAGAGTAAGGGATGGCAAGAGGGACCACAGCTCGAGTCTACTTATTGTTCAATTTCTCTTCATTTCCCTCTGACCAGCTGACTCCCTGGCTCTCCCTTATCTTCACTTCCTAGACTATAAGTAGCAAAGAATGTAGCTGAACATTCAGGGAGAACCTCCTCATTCATCTAGAGTGAAGCAAAGAGGCAGATGCCATTCCACAGCACTGCCTCACTAAGCGTGAGTGTTCAGTGCAGCATGATCTTTGGCTAGGCTTGTATGAGGGACTTTGGCTGACTACCCCTAAGTAGGATGTCCTCAGTCCCACCCAGCCTACTACTTTCCCACACTTAATCTTATAACCTAACCTAACTCTTGCCCCCATCAAGGAACAAGGTTTATCACATAGGCCTTAAGAAAATACCAACTTCTCAGCACCTGCCTCCAGTGGATGTGCTGAAGGCTGAAGAGTACTCTCATGCCCCCTAGGTATTGCTGTTTGTGGCCATAGCTTACAGTCTTCATTTTTGTCATGGTCATCTTCCTGGAAGCAGAGGTAAAGAAAGCCCAAATAATGTTCTTGAGCTTTATGGATCTATAATGATTTTGGAAAAGTTGCAGAGCAGGGATGGTCAGTAAGAGAACAGGGACATAACATCCAGCTTATTAGTTTGGGTCCCTATATAGATTGATATAACTTCTTTAAAAGATGGTTTTGTATTTTTTTGTTGATAAAGCCACATCTTGCCTTCCAAACTACAAGCTCAGCTACCAAATTACTGAGACTGGTAAAAACTGTTTAACCTATTCAGCCAACAATAACAGGGTTTTTAGCACCCCTACCACCACAAACATACAGTATTTACACCCCCTAATGCCAAGGTGAGCATGCCTGAAACCACTTATCCTACATACACATACACACACACACGCACACACGAGTTCTTTGGGCAAAGAAGCCCTTTCCCCCACTACCCTAGCTCTGGTCTAGTTTCTTCAGACAGCAGCAGGAAAGAGGCCTACCAGAATCTCTAAAGTAATTACCCAGAGCCCCCTGCCCCTGCCAGTGGCGCAGGCAATAGACATTGTTCCAAAGTAAACCCTAAAATTGTACCTATAATTCTAGTAAGATCTAGAAAAGAAAATAGGGCCAACTCTTACCTACCTCAGGTGTTTTAGAAAGGATCTGCTCCTCTGATACAGTTGCATATGTACACATTCTAGTTCCATACACCAACTTATCAGACACCCAATATGGATCAAGGCCTTGAGATGATTTTAATGCTTGCATATGTGTGTGAAAGTGAGTGAATAAGCATGTAACAGATTTTTTTGGGGAGGGAGGGAGCTGAAAGGCAGTGGCCTGCAGACAAGTAAATGGGTCATTACCATTCTATACAGCAAGAGTAGTGATAGAGATAATCAGAGGGAACTGTGGAAACATAAAGGGGCACTCAGGTCACAATGGAGAAAGTAGAAGGGCAGAAGATTTTCAGAGGAAGAGCTGACATGTCCTGAGATAAATAAGACTGTCACAGGAAAAAGATGTTAAATGGAAAGGGAAGCTTATGGTGTTCCAGTTAGAGAAATAGCATGTACAAGGACTCAGAGGCAAGAAACACAGTGTATGCTACAGGAAAATATACAACATGTGAAAACAGGCCCTAAGGTACAAAGGATCCAAGTCTCCTTTCCCAGTTTCCAGACTCTCTCCCCAGATTTTATCAGAAAAGAGTAAATTACAAACCATTTCACCACCACAGTATTAGACACAAGATCATCAGATCTGGGGGAGAGTTGTTCCACAGGCAGAAAGAGAAATTCCTAAAGACAAAGCCAGACAAGGTGGCCTAATATACGAGATATAGATAGGAAGCTGTCTCTGTTCTGCATAGCCCCACTGAGGTACCAGCGTAGCTTAATGAGTACTCCCTACCCTAACTCCCACAAACCTGGGAGGATCCACTCTCCAGACCTCAGGGGAGCATACTACAACCCATTCAGTCCATATGGGAAACCTGTCTACCCAAGATAGACCTGGAAAGGCAACCAGACTAAGATTTCCACTGCGCCCACACCCTACCACACATACACAAAGAGGAAGTGAAAGCTACCAGCACAGCAACGGCTTGGGATGGGCCTCAGCCACAGCTGCCTGGCTTCTGCAAAGAGGCGGGGCACACTGATTTCACAAACTACTTTGCCCTCTTGAGTAAGGGCTCCTCTAATCATTTTCTCCTCTGCATCCTCTCTTCTTCCCACCCCATAACCATCCAGTCTAACATGGGTCTCAGTATAGCTTTTCTTTTCCCCCTCTCCCTCATCCTGAGATTTTCAAGGCTCTCCAGAGCTGGGGTTCCTCTTCACAAAGCAAGACATGCCCACATAGATTCTCAGTCCCCCTCAATAGGCTGCAATGGAAGGTACAGTAGGGTTCACCACAAAATAGGCCATTTTGTGGTGCTACTGCATATGGGGAGCACAGTTACAGATTAGAGGCAAAGCCTAACTAGGGTCCTGAAATGTTTTGATCTCAAATACTTAAGAGGGCAAAATACATGAAAGAAATTAAGAGAAACAGGGTATTTATCAAGCACTTTCAATATGCCAGGCACCCTCCTAGATGTACTTTCACACTAGTGAACTATTTTCTTTCTCACAAATCCCAAGGAATCATTATTACCCACATTTTTAAAACGGAAAACTCAGATTCAGAAAGGTTAAGTGCCTTACCTAAGGTCATATACCTATAAATAGTAGTTGAAAATGATCCTATATAACTGGCCTACTTTATTTATCTTGTGGCTACCACCCTTCCTTTCTCTCAAGTCACCTTGAACAATGCTGACCAGATCCTCACCCAAAAAAGCCACGGGAAAACCTGAGGCAACTCTACTTGGAATGCTCACCATTAATTGTCATATTAAAACCATTTAAGCTAACTTTACTCACTGACTATCCACAAATATGCTTCAGTCATTAAGGGCAGAAACATCTTTGCATATTCCACAAGTCTTCTATGTTATTGGGTAGAGGTGTAGGGTATTGAGGACATTAGGGAAGGGGAGAAGAAGAGCAGCTCTGATGAATGCTGTTTACCCCCTTGTGCCCTGGTCACCTCAGGTCAGGAATCTCAGTGGTTGAGTCTCCCTAGTATTCTGGAGTTGGGTGTGTATCCACAAGCCTAGGTGTGTTTGGTGAAGGGTAGTCATGGCAGAAAGGAGAAGAAAAGGCATTCCAGAGTAAATCTGGTACAACTCCTCTTAAAACTCTGACCTTTCCAGAAGAGTGACTCAGCCTTGGCACCACATTCTCTCCATCTCAGGATTCACAAATATTTGGCATGAACAGGCACAGGTGCCCGAATAGGCAGGTACCGACATAAACACACAACATCTAACATAGTGGAAGCCCCCAGAACACTGGATGTAAGGGCTACAGATGGAGATGGGAATGTCTCCGTATCTCAGTAAGCCTATCACTAGAATTATACTGTACTATTATCTCCATAACTCCAAACAGTTTCCATATCATGCTCCAAAAGTACCAGAACACAAAGCAGGTATTTTCTCAAAAAGCCAGACTGGATTTTAGCAAAGCCAAAAATAAAGTGCGGGGAATAAACTGGGGGCTTTGGGGGGGGATTGGGATAGGCTGGTGATGGGTATTAAGGAGGGCACATACTGCATGGTGCACTGGGTGTTATATGCAAGTAATGAATCATGGAACTTTACATCAAAAACTAGGGATGTACTGTATGGTGACTAACATAATATAATAAAAAAGTATTATTATTAAAAAAATAATAAAGAATAAAAAGAAATCAAGTCAGAGATGTTGAACTCAGTGGGAAAGAAAGCTAAGAATGAAATTAGTGCCAACCACAAAGCTCCAAGGCTAAAGGCCTCCATTAGTGGTCAACACTGCACACAAGCTTTTCTTCTCTGGACAAGGTCTAAGATCCTCAGGGTCTAGTTAGCACTTCTCTCATAAGGAAGTGGTGAGAAAAAACAACCATTCAGAAGTGCCCACCTTCTGACCTCCCATTCCAAGCCCTGGATCCTCACATTTACCCCTCCTGTAGAAAAAAAGAAAGAAAAGAAAAAATATGTATGCGTGAAAGCATATGTACCCTAAAAATCAACTACCACTAAGAACTGTGGACTTCTGGATACAAGGGGTACCACTGATAGCCAATGCTCAGATGTAGCCCTTTTCTCCCCATTAGCTTCCAGATTCTTCTCGCAGGAGATGGACGGCTTCTAGAGAATCTAGTCTGACTCAAGGAAGAAACAGAAGAAAATTCAGCAGCTACTGAGCACCTACAAAGTGTGGGGCAGGTACTGGGCACTGAGAATGCAAAGATTATGAGAAGCCCTTACTTCAAGGTGTTCCCCATCTAGTAGTGAAAAGATATAATTATTAGGTCCCACAGAATGCAGTATGTGCTATAGCCACCCTAAAGCTCCTGGTCACCTTTCTTCCCAAATAAAAAGTTTCTTTGGAGGCTGGTGGATGAACAGAAACCAAGATGTCCTCCTGGAATTGCCTGTTTCTCCACATTAAACACCTTCCTGTGCCCCAGGAAGGACTCCGAACAAAACCCCCTTTTCTACCATAGAAGAAGCTTATGCTGTAATTGGGGTGCCACATTTAAAACAGTGAAAAAATAATTAAAGACCACATTGTGATATGGTGCCAGGCATTGTGGGAGAACTCAGTGTACTCTAAAAGTATAGAAGCGGCAGAGTCTGGGGCCCAGTCAGGTGTAAAAGCCATCTAGCTGAAGCAGGAAATGGAGAACAAGCAGTCTTCGGTTCCTAAGCACCTGGCTTTGAACACAGAGCAGGATCCCAGCCCAGCACTTCTACATGGAGCTGAAAAATGAACTTACAGGGTCCTTAGGCTCTTACTCACCAACTCCCTATAATATTCCCACTAACTGAATGCCTTGGAACCCATAGAATTACTCACTTTATTTCTGTTCTATCCTTTCTTCCCTACCACCACTGATCTACACATGCCCAGACAGTGAATTCCTGCTCTAAAGAGAGCTGTTTACTTCCCTTGGGCCCAGTTAGTTACTTTGAATCCCACTCCTTTCTCCAGCACTTGTGGTGGGAGAAGGAACACATAACTTCCATCTCATCCAGGCCCAAGGACCAGGCTTAAAGACTGCCCAATTGAGCTATTAGGGCCACCTTTACCTCCAGCTACAAGAGTAGAATGAAAAGAGCCCTGGACAAATCACAGCTCAGCTCAGCTCTATTCACACTATGTGGGCATTGGTACAGGTCTCTACTTTTCTCAGACTCCATTTTCTTGGATGTAACATGAAGAGGCTTTGATTAGGTGTGTAGTTATTAACCGTAGTCCAACATTAGAATAGGGGAGCTCTTAAAAAATACTGATGCCCAAAGCCCTAAGCCAGAACAATTGTCTAATCAGTCTAAATGGGCTTCCCAAAGCTGGCCAAGACCAACTGTGCAGGCAAGCTAGACTTTCCCAGTAGATCAGAAGGTAAGGAACGTAGCTGGCCTCATGCAAATCTCAGCCCCCTACTATAAGAACAGCAGCTCTAACAGTTGAACTCCACCTTCATTCTGGCCTCTAGGGCCACTAGGATCATGAATTCAAATTTCCTCCTTTCCCTAACCTTGCTTCAGATATGTAAAAAAAAAAATGTATTGGCACCAGTAAATTCAAACTCACACACTTTGAAATCAAGCAAGCATTATGACTTTTACTTCTAAAGGACCAGACCTATCTACCATTATGAACTAGATTTTTTCTATTTGTCACTTCTGGCCTCTATTGCCCAAATTTAAGGAACTCACACCCTACACAGAGGCGATGGTAACAAGAGAGAGCTGCTCTTCCTGCTTCCATAGGCTTTGGCTGCTCTAGTGACACATTCCCATGTGACAGTGTCACATTCCTGAGGGCTTACCAACTACTTGTGACCAGGGACTATGTGGCCAGGGACTATACTAAACCATCTGCCTCACGGTGTCATTATAGCTCCTGTTTCTGGTAGGTTCCCTAAGAACAACCTTTCCAAAGCATCTCTTCCTGGATTGACTCTCACCACCCTGCCTGCCTATCCTTGCATCCAGTTATGCCCCTAAACATTCCCAAGGCCTTTCTATGAAGTTCTCCCCTCAAAAAGCCAGACATATATGATCTCAGGGTCCTGGGATCCAGCCCCACATCAGGCTTCCTGCTTCTCCCTTTTCTTCTGCCCCTCCCCCATTCCCTCACTCTCTCTCTCTCTCTCCCTCTCTCAAATAAATAAATAAAATCTTCATAAAAAAGGAGCCAAACATAGCTGACCACTTCCAACCTCTCAGAGCTGGTGGAGCTGCCTCTTGCCTCAGTTCCCAACAGAATGAGAACATTTCTGAGATGTGGCCACCATCCCCCTACCCAAGGTAGGGCAGACCCACGTCCATTGTCAGGGAAATATAACATTTCTGAGTAAATCACAGACTTTCAGGACAGGAACGGTCCCCAAAGATTAGGCAAACCAACTCCTTATAAAACAGACTATGGCCCCAAAAGGCCAAGATTGCCCTGGGAAGCTAGTGGCAGAGCCCAGATAAAACTCCAGCTCTTCAACTCCAGAAGAGTGTTCTTTTCACAATTCCCCAATACTTCCTCCATTCAACAACAAGTTGGACAAATGCTCATGATCCCAAGATACAAACAAAACCCTACATTAGCTAGGTCAAAGCAGTCCCCAAACAATTCTCATTTCCTAACAAGCAACATCTTGTGTTCAGAAGTAAGGCAAAACCAAGTAAGTTATTGGCTCAACCAGGTGGAAATCTCGACTAGCCCTGAAGGCAGTGGTCCGACATTAGCAGGAAGGGTGACACAGGATACCAGCTGCAAAACAAGAGTCAGGCCAGGCTCCAAACATAAACAACTGACAGGTGGACATCCACACACAAATCCAAATTACTAGAATTCTCTCTAAGCTTTATTCTTGACTCATGATATATTAGAAGGAGAAACTAAAGGGAGGTTGAGCAACTATTGGTATAGGGGAAAGACCTCATGTTTAAACCTGAAACTTCCTTTCTAGCCTTAGAACTCTGGCCTAACCATGACTAGAGCTTAAGTCCAGGCCTTTGTGAAACAACATTTATCTCCCCTTCCCACACTCCTCCTTATACAGTCTAAAACTAGTCTTCTGCTTCCCACTCAAGTCCTGTCTTGCCCTTATTCATTAGCGGAGTAATTTCTGCAGAGCCCCTTAACCTCTTTGAGCCACAGTTTTCCCATATGAAAATATGGGGATAATAATTTCTAGCCTGCCAACTGGAGAGAGCTAATGAATATCAAATGACATAATAATAGTGGTAAAAAGGGCTTTGACAGCTATGATGCATAAGATAAACATAGAGAATTATCAGTATTTGTGTTGAAGATTTTTGTTTGTTTTTTGTCCAGGCAAGGGATAAGGAAAGCTAGGAGCACTGGACAATAACTGTAGGGCAATGCTAGCCAAACTGTACAGGGATTCCTTCAATTCAGATCTGTCAAGGTTGTTTTAAATAGGAACTTCTTAGAAAGCAGACAGCTATCCTCTAAACTTGTAACTCTATCTCAGCTTCTTAACCCGAGTATTCCTTTTTCTGGGCTGCTCAAAAGCTAGAGGCTCCAGAGGAACTTACCTGGAGGGGTCTCTAAGAGCTCTTTCAAGATTTCTTCAGTCTTGGCTCTCCCTGATAAAGGCTGAATCCCAATAGACTGGGGAAAGGAGAACTGTTCAAACCCTCCCTGGAATAACATCTATGTAGGACAATCTCATACAAGGTCTTTTCTATCTCTACTTTTTGAAGGGTTGCCTCCCTCTCAATCCCAGTCTCATAAATTTGTCACCCCTGAGTTCACAGCCTGGAAGTATGGTACTAATGGCACAAATGGCCAGGAAAGTAGAAGTCTATTTTTTTCCTTGTTCCAGAAGCCAAAGTTCACTGGTTAAGGTCAGTTATCCACATCAACATAAGAGTAATACCCTATAGATAACTCATTAGTAGCACTCTGACCACTTCATGTCTGGGAAATTGTTTGGGAAATATATCCCTAACAAATTGTTCTTGTTTGGACTGTCAGAAGAGCCAAGAGAGTTTGCATTGCCTGGGCTTACATGGCTTAGGAAAGGCACTACAAGTACCTGGAAAAAGAAAGTGTTGTTATGGATGGTTGAGAGCTGATTATATGGCAATGCATCACTGGTCCCAAACGGTCTATAAATGAGTTGTTCCACAGAACTGTTCCTAGTAACTGAGGCTTAACCTTTTAAGGATAACCATTCTTAATGGTGAGGTGAAAGTCTTTCATCCACTGGCACACTCTACTGCCTTTGTCAACAGAGGCTGTTAAAATGTGACTTAAGTCTCTGAGCGCCTGAATACTCTATGTTGATTTTCTACAGAACTAATATTTGAGGATTTTCCAGTGTTATCTTATCCAAGTTTCCCACCAACTCTGAGGCTAGCATTATCATCTCTACTTTACCAATAAAGAATGGGAAGCTCAGGGAGGTTAAGGGACTTCCCCAAGATCACACAGGCAATATACTAAAACACAGATCCTCCTGCAAGCTTGGCCTACAATAAGTGCCTGGAGATACTTTCAATCCAACTACCCCAAAGGCTAAAGTATACCAAAGTGTCATCCTCTTTCCCTTTTTGGAGTTTGATCTCAGAGCCTTGGTCTCCTTGTGCTGTAAGATTCAGAAAGCTCCGATCACTCAGAATCTGCAGGCAGCTTCCTGTTTGTCTAAAGAAGAAGGCAATAACACCTGCTGTGGCCTGTAGGCCTGGCCCAATCAAGGTCAACCTCTGGTGTCAGAGGCTCCAAGATTAAAGGCTGGGCAAGCAGAAGCTCTGTTCCATACACTGTGGAAGTCTGGAAACTAAGAAACAAGAGAAGGGAGGGGCATGCCCTGAGTGGGCAGAAGAGATCCTGCATTTCCAGTAATTCTGCTTGTCCTTATTGGGTCTGGCTCCTTTCAACATGATCAATATCTTTAAGCTAGCAAACTTCTGAGACCAGGGGCAGCCACTGAGCTAAATTTGTTTTCAAAATATATTGGTGTTTTTTGTTTTTGTTTTTTGTTTGTTTGTTTTTGTAGTTCACAAATCACTATCTTCCTCAACTCTTCAACTAAATGGCTTAATTACAACTGAATACGCTGCAAAATTACACTTTCCTGCCACCTGAACAAGATCCTTGATACCTATGAGTGGTGGGGAGGTTTCTAACCCAGCTTCAATGTCCTTCTGGGGAAAACTGGAAAGGCATGTGACCACCACCACTACCCTCCACCACCAACAGCCACACCCACACACACACGCACACACATACACACACAGCTTCTTTCCTTAAACTCAAACAGTTATGGCAGCCAGAGGTCTTCTGGGAAATAGGGTTCTCAGTCAGGTACTGTTTGGACTGAAGCTACCCCGAACTGGAAAAACCACAGGAGAGAGAAGGGTCCATGTAAAGCAGAGGAAAGTGGTTTACCTACTGCCAAGCATTCCACTAAGATCATTTAAACACAGATGAAATCACAGCAATCTCTATATATGGGACTTGGAAAGAGAAATAACTTTCCTCATCCTATCCTTCATGCTAACAGAAGGGTCCACAACTCCCACCTTCTCCAGGAAGCCTTTCTCTCTCTGGCAGGTAAACACTTAGAATGTCCTCTTCATTTTCCACTAAACAAAGAATATGGGCCCTTTTCATTTGTGGAGATTTCATGTTTTCCACCCATTTGATAATTTGCTTATTAATGAGCCCATACAGACATTAAAATATGATTTGGCATGAGAAGATGGCCACCACAAAATAAGTAAAAAAAAATTGCAGAACAGTATGGATTTGTGTTATGCATGTATTTAAAACTATATGTGTATAAATGCATTTACAAAGGATTCTAAGTTCATATAACTGGTAAATGGTCGTTATCTCCTTGAACAGTCAGGGGCAGAAGACAGGGAATTTTATATTTTCAGTACTATTTTATTTCTTACAGCAAGTATGTCTTAGTTTCATAATGAAAAAAATAATAAATTGTAAAATAAATAGTGTGTCTTTAAGTATGCCCTACCAAACAGCACAGACTGTTAATATACCCTATATGGTGTCTAGCTCGGCACTTTATGAACAGTTGGAGAAATCATTTAAAGACAAGATGACCTTCAGAGGCACTTACCTATTTTGGAGCACCCAACTTTATCTAGTAGGCTTCAACCTAAACCTCCCAAATGCTAGCCACACCCCACTCTTGGGAATGTGTAGGAAAGAGTACCTTCTATTGCTCCCCAAATTAGCCTACCTTGACTAAAATATGTCCAAATCTGCAAGGATATGCAGCTCTGGGCCCTAAGGCAGCCTGGGTAATAGTGGTGGCAGTAGTGGTAGCAACAGTGGCAACAACAGAACACAGATGCTGAGTGCCCCAACATGATGATCTGTAGAACTTCCCTGCTGTCTTCCCTGATCTGTGTCTCTGGTCCTGCCATCCCTGAGCATAGGCATCAACTCAATCCCTAAACCTCAGGAGCATATACCTCTCAGGATTAAGATTATACAATGCAGCCCTGCCTGCTTGCTATGCCACAGTGAGCAGCACACATAAAAAAATTAAATTTAAAAATTGGGTAATGCTTCAAATATGTACTCTATGGCCAAAGCGTGGGTTGCTTCACAAAGGCAGATGGAAATGCTTGCATGGCTGCCTGTTAGAATCCACTAAAAATTTTGATTCAAATATTCTCCCTTGGTGTGAATGATACCAATATTACGTGAAGACATAAAAAGATGAGTGGAAATTGTCTGTGAACTAGCTGACCACTCACAGGTAAACAGGTTCTCTAAGGTACACAAGAGGGACAATTCCTCCCCATTACTTGGCACTACTCAGCTCCATTCTGCCAGGGCCCAGCTGGGTCTACATTAGCTAATTTCCAGTGGCCCACTGGAATTGTTGTTTGGCTTTCTAGTAGACTTAGCCAAAGAAGTCTGAAAGACAATCCAACTTGACAATAGTAGCTATTAATCTATCTATTCAACATGAATTTTTGAGTACCTCCTCTATGCCAGGCACTGTGCCAGGTACTGGGCATACAATGAGTAGTGGGAAACTCTCCTTGTTCTCATGAAGTTTACATTCTTAGTGGCATAGGCTGATAGAATGGAAAGAACACACTCCTGACAGTCCTGGCTTTAAGATATGATTCTGCCCCTGATGCACTATGGGACCTTGAGCAAGTCCCTTTACCTTGTTGTATTTTATAGTTAGTGAATCTTCCATAGATTCATATAATTTGCTTCCTTTATAAAACAAAATCCTGGGGTAGCTTAGGGGTTTTCAAATGGCCACAATAGTAGCAAGAAGCCATGGTAGTATGTGGAGAAAAGAAAAAGCATCCAAAGACCTTGAATCTGGCTTGGGTTGTTCCCCATGAGCTGTTTGCCCAAGACAGGTGGGATGGGCAAGTCTTTGAATAACATATAGTCAGTGGCAAAGAGACCTGTCCATCTATCCAAGGCAGGTTTGGGCCCAAAAGGCCTGAAAGGTACCCAGCTTCACTGCAGCTTCTATAACTCCACCTCCAGCTGAAGGGATAGGAAACCTTCTACTATAGTACCATTCATTTGATGCTCAAGAGCTGGAGAGAAGGTGGCGCCTCCCTTTCCAGCCACTTGGGGCTATTCATGAGTAGGGCTGCACTGGGGCCTGTTGGAGCCATGCTGCTTAGGTGAATGGGGAGATGGGACTTCCCTGCATACCTTCCACTAAAGCACCAAGCTGTAGGCCTTGCTCAGAGAAACCATAGCATCTGGCATTCTGGGCTCAGAGGCTTAATAAGAAACACACATAGGAGAGAACTTTAAGAGGACAACTAGAAAAATTCTGGGATATCCTGGGCCTACCCTCCTTTCCTTGTGCCCCACATCTCACAAAGCACTTTCAGATGCATTAGTGCCTAAATCTTTGCCATAACCCTAAGAAGTAGGGTGCTATTACTCCTTCCATATTGCAGATAGGAAAATGAGATTTGGAATGATTTAGGAAGTTTGTACTGGTGGCTCAAGGCCAACAAGACTCTCAGGTGCCTCTCTGCCCTATAGGTGTTAATGCACCTTCCCTTCTCCAGGGTGTATTTTTTCCATTACTAGTGTCTAGTATGTCCTACCAGGTTCTAATTCAACACTCTTGGATCCCTTGCATACATTACTGCTGCTTCTCTCTCTCTATGTCTGTCACTGACTATACATTCTTCAAAGACCTGCCCATTCCTAACCACCTCCACCTGGACAAGAGCCCCTTCCTGAGGTGGAGTAATTAGAAACTTTCAAGTCCATGAGTTTACTGAAGGAGAAAGTCTGGGAGCACAGATGGTTGCAACACCACATGGTACATATCATAACAGAAGTTCTTATGAAGTCAGCACACATAGGGTGGTGCAACCAATACTACCTAGGAGTATTAAAGAAAGCTTCCAGTGGAGGTGACATAGAGTGGAGGGATGCGAGGAAGACACACTTGACATTTCAAACTGAAAGAAAAGACATATGCTAGAGCTGAAAGATATAAAAGATATGGCTTACTTGGAAAACCTTGATCCCACAAAGCCATAGCATAGCATACATGTGGGGAGGTAAGTCCGGAAAGTAAGCTAGGATGGTAAATGGCTCTCTATATATACACCATGCTAAGGGGTTTAGATTTTCTTTTCCTCACATTCATTGCAGTGTTATAAATACTGGCAAATGCTGGGAGTAATCTAAATGACACCCAAAAAACTAAAGGTAAATTATGGCACAGCCAATGGATGGAATTTTATAAAACCATTAAAGTGTTCATTTTTAAAAATTAAGCATTTACCTAAATTTTTAGTGATATATTAAGTAAGGATAAAGTAGTAGTACTTTTTTATGTGTACTATGACTGCACCATGGACAATTATATTACATATATGAGCTATGACAAGAAATACACATAAATAATAATTGCTACGTTAAAATGGTGGATTTATGGACGATTACTCCATTTACTAAACTCTGTCATATGTCATGTTGGGTTTTATAAAAAGGGGAAATACAAAAATAACTACTCTTCCTCCATTTGACTCCTCTTTCCTTCGCCCTTTCTCACTCATCCACCTGCTTGCTTACTCTCCTTCGTGAACAGTCATTCTAATCTACCACCTGAGAGGCCTCTAAGAAAGAAAAGGCTGACAGCAAGGTGGCTGTACACAGCAGCAAGTTCCTACACAGCCAAGAGGCTGCTTCAGCCTAATGTTGGGGAGGAATCTTCCACTCAAAAGCACTGCCCAGCTCTACCCAACTAAGCCTTCTTTGGTTAAATAGCCTTAAGAACTTGTTCCCAAACAAAGGAAGACAAATACCAAGACTACTTCTATCATGCCCTCCCTTCAGGGCTCAGGGTAGGTGAGGATCAAATTCATGGCCAGCTCCTGGGTGGCTGAACTACAGCCTGAGATCCTTGATTCACAAGTAAAAACTATACAAAATATCAGTAAAAAGGAAGAATAAGATGAGTGAAAACAGACCCAGCCAAGAGCACATCACCTCTAGGAACTTGCTTATGTCCTATCAGCCCATTAGGCCTTGACAAGAAATTCAGAAATCACTCTCCTTTGATATACAGGTCTAACACCAAAGAAAGCCATATTCACAAAATACAGGATCAGTTGAAGGCTTAGCACTAGGTGTGTGGCAATCTCCCTCACTAGAAATTCCTCCCAAGCCCACATCCCTAGCTCTCCACATCCAAGGGCAGCATAGATGTCAGTGACTCAGACAGAGGAAAAGGAAGGGGACCTTAGCAATTTAAGACTTGGCCAAAAGCAATTTCATAGCCCTAAGAAGAGGGATGTTGTGGAGGAAGGGGGTAAAGGAAGTCAAATCTCATTTGCATTCAGTTTTGGTTTGTTTCTTAGTCTCTCCCTTCCCTGCTGGAACAATGACCAATCCCAGGGTCTTCTATTCTTCCTGGAGTCACCAATGACCCAAAATAACCAGCAATTGTGGTTTGCAGGCTGGACTCCAAGGCCCCACGCAAGGCACTTAGTCAACAGTTGTCTCTCCAAGCCAGGATGCCCACAGTGAGCTCTGTGGTAGGTGGATCCAAGACCTCTAAGCAGAGTTCACTGAAATAAAGAGGGTTACTTACACATGGATAGCTGGGGGGAAAAATAATGTTCCCAATGTCACTGTAAAGAGAGGGCAACTTCTCCAAATAATCACTGCTCTCTGTTCTGTTACACTCTTTCCAAGAAGCCTTACTATCTTCTTAAAGACTGGGCACAAATAATAAGAATTTCAGGAAAAGCCAATGTTCTCATTACACAGATACTAAAACTATGGCCCATAGAAATGACTTGCTCAGGGGCTCCTGGGTGGCACAGTCATTAAGCGTCTGCCTTCGGCTCAGGGCGTGATCCTGGCGTTATGGGATCGAGCCCCACATCAGGCTCCTCTGCTGGGAGCCTGCTTCTTCCTCTCCCACCCCCCACCCCCCCCGCTTGTGATCCCTCTCTCGTTGGCTGTCTCTGTCAAATAAATAAATAAAATCTTAAAGAAAAAAGATATGACTTGCTCAAGATCGCACAGGCAGAGACTAAGAAACAGATACCCTGATTAAGTACACTATTCTTTTCATTGCACCATTTCTATTAAAAAGCATTAAGAAAAAAACCATTCAGACAGGCGCCTCAAGCTATAAATGTCAAAAAGCTCAGCTCTTCTAACCTAGGGCTAGACAGCTTAGGACTGAGGATGGGAGGCAGAGGGACATTGGACTCATTACACTCAGGAAAGCCAAGTGAGAAGCTTAGGCATACAAAAGGCACACACAAAGAATTTACTAACTGGAACGCTTTACCTACTCCAAGGGATTGGTTTAAGATGTTGAGAGGCCCAGGAAGACCCTGCCCTACCCCCACACTCTGAGCATCTTTAGGTTAAGCAAGGCTACTCCTAGGCTGTCAGAGATCTAAGTAAGAAGCTAGACAGAGGTGACCAGACTGGGTCAAGAGAGCCAGGAGAGATAAAAAAGAATGGGAAGAAATGAAAGCGGGGTGGAGAAATCACAGTCATTCCAGAGCTCTCCCATCTTTCTCTCTTCTCTCCCACCTCTCCTCCATCTCCATCAAAGAGCCTCAACCACCTGCTGTAAGCAAGCCCTACACTATGAAAAAAAGAAAAGTTTGCAAGTGGCACTATATAAACTTGAGAAAGGCATTCTCTGTACCAAAAAAGAACAGAGGACTAGTTGAGGTGGTAAAGGGCATTTGAGGGGGGAGAAAATAGCCAAATAAGGCATACTTGACTGGTAGGGAATCATCAGGAAAAGTTCCAAAAGCTTACGTCACAGGGAGGAAGCGTTTAGTCATTGGTTTCCTCTGACAACTGGCCTAAGGCCAGGAGACAAACTCCCAACCTTAGGAAAATGCCCAGGCTATGGCAGAGAGAAAGACAACCAAAAGAGATTTTCCCCAGGCCCACCCTCAGGCTCTGCTGGAGCAGCTTTTCAAGTACCAGCAGAGAGGTATAGTGTAACAGTGAAGCAAAATGCAAGATGTTCTCACTAAACATATTCTAGATCCACCATGCCTCAAGAGGAGTAAGAAACCTGGGGAAGAGGGATCTGATCTAATCTGGTTACATATTTCTGATATTGTTGATAGTTTCATGTTAAAGAAAGGAAAATTTCAAAGGTAAAGAAGTTAAGTGACATTTGTTCTCAGGAGGGAATTTCTGAGTTATTAATATCCCAGGTATATCTGCAAGGATGTTTGGAGAGGAGTTTTGCTCACTTAAAACCCTTGAAGATAATGGGGTGCCTGGGTGGCTCAGTCGGTTAAGCGTCTAACTCTTGATTTTGGCGCAGGTCATGATCTCAGGGTCTTGAGAATAAGCTCTGCATTGGGCTCCATGCTCAGTGTGGAGTCTGCTTGAGATTCTTTCTCTCCCTCAGCCCCTCTCCCTGCTCGTGCCCCACCTAAAATAAATAAATAAATAAATAAATAAATAAATAAATAAATAAATAAATAAATAAATAACATGTTTTAAAAAACACCCTTGAGGATAGCAAAGATCTGTACAACTTAACTGATGACACTCAAATAGATGACACTATTACCTTGACCCCCACCCTATAATTCCACACCACAGATTAGTCACCCTCAGTCAAAGACCACAACAGATAAGAACCTCTTGGTGTACTTCATCTAACCTTCGACCTGAGATTTCTGAAAAAGGACAGGGGGTTGGGGGATGTGGTAGGGAGTGGTAGGGGGCAGATTAGACTGAGACAGCAAAATCAGGAATCTTATCTAAATACACTAAGATGGAGAAAAGTAAAGCCTTGATCCTTCCCAGATTTTTTTAAAGATTTATTTATTTATTTTAGAGAGAGAGAGAGCACGAGTGGAGGGGCAGAGGAAGAGAGAATCTCAAGCAGACTATAAACTGAGCACGGATCCCCACGCAGGGCTGGATCTCACGAACCTGAGATCATAACCTGAGCCAAAACCAAGAGTCAGGAACTCAATTGATTGTGCCACCCAGGGATCCCCCTTCTCAGGTATTTAAGGGAGTCCAGGACTAACGAGAGGAAAGGAAATGCTGACCAAGTCTGATAGGTATGCATTGTTCCCCCTTCTAGGCCCTGACCCCTGTCACCTCCCAAATACGTATCCAGGAAAGGATTTCTTGGAATTATACTTTGTTTTGTGAGACCACATGCCCACATCTCAACTTTTCTCTTTCATTAGGCCTTGACTGATACTCTGCCGTATAAAATACCTACATGGGCAATAAAAACAATAAAATTTATTTCAGTTAATTTACCCAATTCTAGAAAATCCAAGGTGCAGTCTTCCCCAACAAACCCCTTCAGAGCTACTGGCTCTAACTGACCCTGCAAAGAGTAACTTGGTCTATGCTTGCATGTACTCTGTGGCTGTCCTTGAAACACCTCAAGGCTTCCTTCATTTCGACAAACTCTCTCTTTTTTTAAGATTTTATTTATTTGTGCACAAGCACAAGAGAAGGGAGAGAGAGGGAGAAGCAGACACCCCACTGATCAGGGAGCTCGACTCAGGGCTCAATCCCAGGACCCTGGGATCATGACCTGAGCTGAAGGCAGACACTTAACCAACTGAGCCACCCAGGAGCCCCCAAACTCACTTTCAAGAGAGCACTGGCCTAGGGTTTATCTCCACGTACCAAAACCACATCACCCTCCCACCCAGAACAGCCGCCACTCCCAAGTATACACTTCCTTCAAAGCCCTGTTCATGTCCCATTAAACCCCCTTCTCAAAATCTACAGAGAATGCTATGTAAAATTTATTTTTCTCAAAATGTTTTTAAGTGAGTTAGCCTTAAATATCCAATTAAATAGGAGATCTATGAAGGCAGCAATTGTATACTCCATTCATTTATTTGTATCTTATATAGTAAATAGTACCTAGAAACCACTCAATAAATGGTGAGAACGCAACTGCCTGCCTTCTTTCTTACCCATCTTATCTAGCACAGGGTTGAGCATATAGTAGTTCAGTTCCATAAAAAATTATAATAACAAACATTTGCATCTAACTTATTAGATACTAGGCACAGTTCTAAGCACTTTACACAAATTGCCTCATTTAATCCTCAGAACAACCCTATGAGATAGGTACTACTATTATTTTCACTTTACAGTTGAGGAAAATGAGACACACAAGTTAAGTAACTTGCCCAAGGCTATACAACTAATTGGTCACAGAGCTGGGATTTAAGTCCAAGCAGTCTGGTTCCAGAGTCTGTGCTTTCCCCACTACTCTATGCTACCTTTCTATGAAGTCCTGAAAGTTCTTTTATTTTTTTAGCTCTCTACCTGCCCCAGGCTTCGCCTACAACACCTAGAGGTGAGTAGTGAGGGTTGAGGCCAGGAAACTCCAGTCTGAATTCAAAATGGCTGCTACAGCAGAAAATACTGCCACCAAAGTACTAACAAAAGTACCATAATGTTCTCCTAATTCAAGGAACAGGTCAAGCTGGAACATTAAGTTAGATACAGAGAGGTCAGAACTCAAAATTTTAAAAAGGCAAAGAGAAAGCAATAATTTGGGTGAGGAGCGGGCAGGAAGAGAAAACAGTCATTCTGGGGCCCCAGAAAAACTGAGTCACCCACTGACTGAAACCTGCTACAGCAGAAGCTATTTAGGGGAACTCCATTGCAGCCATCTTGTTAATGTAATCACCACAGAGCCAATTCTCTGGAAATCTGTGTCCCTTTGGTGAATAGAGTCATTCTTCCAAGATAGGCAAGTTAGTGAGAGACCACTAACTTACTAATTGGGAAAGCCAAGTTCTCCTGTCCAACTTTATGTGATCCTGAACAAGCTGACTCCTCTGGCTATGAATAGAAAAGAAATAATTCTACTCCATAAAGACTCTTAGGACAGTTGAGGCTCAGTCTTAAGCAGGAAAATGTGTCTAATCTCCTCCCTTTACCTCCCTTCAACATGCATATCTGTTTTCTACCACTCCTTGCAAACAATGCAAAAAACATTTACCTTCCTGGGAAGTGCTACAAAGAGTCCCAAAGGCACTGTCAGAGCCTGAACCATCTCCATACAACATTTGAGGTCAGCTCTACACACTCAGAAGGATTTGCTCTTCCCACGACCATAATAACACTATGGTCAGGTCATCCCCCTGCACAGAGGTAGGAAGCACTGACCACCCTGCACCAAGTGCCATTTAGAAGGCAGACCTTAAAAGTTCCTCCCCTAGGGGCACCAGGTTGGCTCAGTTGGGTGGGCATCCAACTCTTTATTTTGCCTCAGGTTGTGTTCTCTCTAAAACAAATAAATAAATAAGTCTTAAAAGAGAAGTTCCTCCCCTACATGGAGGAGGGCAGACAATTTAGGTTTTGGTCCCAACCTTATTACAATTCACTCATATCACTTCCCTTTTCTGGCCTTTGCTGTCCCCATCTAAAACATAAAGGTAGAAATAAAAAGTTAAAGGCCAGGTCATTTGCTCTGTGGTTCAAAACACCCATGTGAGAAACCTAGACCATCCAGAACAATCAGCTGAAGTGAAGTTTAAGGCTGAGGTCATCTTAAGTGAAGATGCATTTGGAATGCTGTACCTCAGCTCACTGGTGGTAGATATCTTGGGAAGTTGGTTTATGCCCACCAGCTCTCAAAGTCTACCAATATCCAATTACCACACTTACAAGGTTAGAAAGTACATTTGAAACATAACCTAGTAGTTTCCAAGCATTTCAGTAGAACTACAAGGGGTATATGCTATTGGCAGCTAGTAAAAAGAAAGAGGGGACACCCATTCAGTTTTCAGTGTTTGTCTGAGGCTCTTCAGTCAACCTTCACAATACAGTGTCATTGGTTTCTTTCTTATTCCTCGGTAAGGAAAGACATAGCCCTTTCCCCTCTATAGACTTAAGAAGAAACAGCCAAGAACACTCATGCCAGTGTTCCTGTTAGAGCGACTACTGAAACAAACCAACTCCCAAGCAAGAAACTCCATTCTGAACTCAGCACCCAGGAAAAAAACAGTACTCCAGAGGTGTAGGGGAACAAAGAAGGTACATTCTAGCGAGTGCTGATGAACTGTATATTCCCAGCAAAGCCTAGCACACTGCCTGGTACATAGAAGGCACTCAAATTTTGAGGGAAAAAAAATGTCTGAAGGAAAAAAACATAGAAATGGGAGGCTTGAGGCTGTATTGAGGCTCTCAAGGACATCAGTACTGGAAAGGTCCCTAGAGTGTACTTATTACTTTTACATACCCTCATGACAAATTGGAGAGACTGAGAGCCTAAAGAAGGGACTTGCCTAAATATTTACTTCATTTAGATCACTTTATGGAGGACAGGGAAGATGTTCTTCTTACATGGAAAGTGAAGAAGAAAAGTTCTCAGGTCAGTGTTACTTGCCACTTCCCCAATCAATGGAGTCCTGAGCTACCCTTCAAGGGACTGCTCCTATACCACAAATCAGAACCTGGAATTGAAAAGTTTTTCAGCTCTATCAAGCATGAAATGGAGGGATGAACAACAAAACCAGCCAATCATGACAAGACCACCTCTCCACTTGACCACTAGACTGGCCCAAAGGAGACTACCTTTGTATTCTGGGTTTTTTTATTTTTTTGTTTTGTTTCGTTTTTCTTTTGGGGCAGACGAGTGGGGTGTGGTAGCAGGGAGAAAAGATTGTGAGAGTTTGGAAAGCCATACATGATAAACTCAGTTCTATCTTTGAAAAATCAGAAACACACTGTTCCCAACCTGTTATAATGCCAATTTTCATCAACTCTAGCCATTAACAGCCCAACCCTGGTGGTGTCGGTAGCCAGATATTCTCCCCTCTGGGGACCTTGAGTCTGGAAATTCCAGTGAGGGGGACTCCCAGGAAGATACAAAGGAACCTAGACAGACTGTTGCCAAGCAACACTAGTAGAACAGAGTTCAGATAAATGTAGCTGTCATCTCATCTCATCCAGATAGAACTGAATTTGGAATCAGGGAGACAGATCAGATGACCTCTAAATATCACTTTATCATCCAGTAAAGCACTCTCCTGAGAGGAGGAAAAGAGAAAAGTAAAAATAACACCCTTAAAACAAAGCTATTGTTATAGACAGCTAGAGAATAATGAAGAGTTAGCAGACCAGTGGTCAATACCGCCCTTGTCACCCACTCACAGAGCAACTTTCCCCTCTGCAAGACTAAGTATAGATTAGTTGGTGCCTTCAAGTGTCCTCCTACTCCACCAGCCCCTCTCTGCCCAGAGGGCTATTCAAGGAACAGCTTAAAGGAAATCCCCAAGATGGTTCCTGCTCTATCATCTACGCTTTCACAAAGGGCTGAATGAACTAGAGAAATAAAGAGGTGGAGAGATGCAGGATCCAGAGTCACCCTCTCTCACATATAACCTCCATTCCTAATCCCTTGCCCTGCCTTGAAGTCTGTAGGAAGGGCTGGTTCAAGAGTTAAAAGACTGAGATTCTGCCTTCTATTCACAAAGTACCATTTTAGTGCCACTCGAGTGGCTCAAGCAATGCTAGGAATGGCCGGAGAATAAACAGTCCACAAAGTCCCTGTTAAAGTTTAGCTGAATCCAGATCCAAAAGCCTTCAAATACTTCAAGGAGGTGGACTCTACATCTGCTCATATGGATGGTCCCATCAATAGTCATTTGATCACCTTTCCGCTGACCTATTGAGGTAGAGCTAAAAATCCAGCAAATTGAAAAGGTTTTACCAAGACTGATACTCTAACTAAGACCTGGATTCAAGTCTTGGCTTTGCTACTGACATGCTATATCATTCTAGATCAGCCCCTTCTTATCTGTGGGTCTCAGTTTCCCCATCTATACAATGAGAAAGTTTAGACTTGACCACTGTGAAGAGCCTTTTCAACTCTAACAAACCAAAAATTCAAGAAAACCTTGAAAATTCAAAACAATCTCTTTTTAGGGAATCAAAAAGTCCCAAAGACTTTGTGACCTAAAACAATTTAAAGAGGGCAGGGAGGGGGGAAGTTGTGGTTTGTTTGTTTTTTTTTTTTTACAACTGTCTTAGCAGAAAGGGTGGATATCAGTTAGTAAGCTTCTTCGTTCTGGCAGACTTAGGAAACTAGCAACTAGAAGCAGAATCCAAGAATTGGCAGGGAGAGCGTGCAGAGAAGCATGTTTTAACAGACTTAATGGAGGTTGGGCTGATTAAAGGAGACAATTGGCTGTAAAAGTGAAACCAATCCTGGGCAGATTGTAGACATAGTTCATAAGAATGAATGGATTTGATTTTTCCACTACCCTTCCCTATCTGTCATAATCCAGAAATAGCCTAACAGCCTAGTGAAGAAGGAGCAGAAAATAGGGAATCTTCTTCCTCCATTAAAGTTACTAGCTGACATGCAGTGAACTAGTGTATGCCCCTGGATGCCTCAGGATTGGGACGAGGGATGAGAAAAGTAACAGGGGGCATCTTGTGAAACCCCCAACTCTCACCAGGAGACCACCAAATGCCAATGTTACTTTGTCTAAACTATCTACTTCCTTTTATCTGAGGACCAGGAAGGCCTAAGAACAGGGAGCAGTTTGCTTTGGGCAGGAGAGAGGACTCAACTTCAAGAACCTAATCATTGAGTCAGAATAGAGGATCATTGAAATAAGCATCAAAAAGCCTGGGCCCTAATCTTGGTTATGTCACCATATGCTCTTAGGTAGTTCTTTTCCGTAAGCCCAATATCCTCATTAGTTAAAAGAGAGAAATAGTGGGGTAGGAAGAGGAAGAAAGTTGTACTAGACGGTCTCAGAGGTCCCTTTCAGGTCAAGATTCTATGCTCTTAATAGGCATGATATAGTTGTTTCTCCTAAAAGTTGACCATTCCTTGAACTGAACAGCACGAAAAATTCTGCAAAGCTTTCAGACTATCAAAATTCAGCCCTCTCCTTCCAATTTGATTCACGTTTCAGTCAATCTGCATAAAAATACCCTCAGTATTCAGGTACCTTCAGTACCCTAGGCCTGACCTCAAACAGCTCATTCTCCAGCCTCTGTCCAAGCCCAGGAAAAGGATCACCAGGCTATCTTCTTTGCCAATTCTGAGATGGGATGGTTAACGCAACTTTGAGACAATTTCCAGGCCCATCAAGTTGCATTTAAAGGTGAGATTATTAGAAATGAGGATAAAAGATGCCATTAGTGAGGAGAGGTCATGGGGCAAAGTCTGTTCCCAGAAATCCACCCATCTATTTAGGTAAAACCACCCACAGAGAGATAAACTCAGAGTCTCTGGAAGGATCGTTATAATCCTCCATGTTGGGAGACAGTGGGCTTTTTTCCCCCTCTTTCTCTTTTCAAATTCATCCTCTCTCACTTTACGTGTGTCAGGGAAGAGGGGACAAGTGTGGAAAAACCCCATGTCATAAAACCATGAGCAGTTTTAAAAAGAGAGAATGTAGAAGCACATATTTGTTGAAAACTTGGTGTTTCTAATAGGCAGGGTTCTGGAAAGGCAAGAATGACTTGGCAGAAAGACTGGAATATAGCAACGTGGCAACCAAATTCAGCATATACCCAAAGAACCAGGCTCCCCACTTCTCTCCTTCAGGGACGCTCAGACCTTCTCAAGGCTACTAGTAACTATCTCAGCTCTACGAGGCTCAGGCAGTCCTCTAGGGAGAGGGGTCTGGAAGCATAAGCTGCTTGGCCTTAGGGACTCAAGCCAGGGTGGTCACCAGGCCTTCCTGAACAAGAGAAGGGCCCCAGTAGTCTCTTGGTATGACTTGCACAAAAGCAAGCAGGACTCATTATTCAGGCACACCCCTCCCATGCCCCTCCCTTCTGGGCATCCGGCCTCCCTAGGCCCCACTCCCAGGAGGCTTCTGCTCTTCTCATAACAGCCAGTGGGGTGGAGATCAAATCCTAGAAGCTTCCACCATTCTAGAGAGGTGTGGCCCTACTGGGGAAAATCCACACCTCACAGAACAGTCTGGAGGGGATAGGAGGAGATAGAGAGCCATTAAGCAATGGGAAGGGCAAGGATCTGTCGGTGGAGAGGAGTTAGAAACCAGTCTTCTACCCTAGGAAGTAGAGCAGACCTCCTCCTCCCAGTGAAGTATTAGTGATCCTGGGTAGAAGCAAACAGCCCCTTATGAGTCCCTGCACAACTGTCTCCTCCACCAACCCTTTCTTCCCGTAATAGTGGGAAACATCTGGAGCCTTGATCAGCCCATTGCAGCTCCCTATTCCCTTCCCACGGCCCCTCCTGGACCAAGGCAGCCCTGCCCCCAGAAAAGCGCCAATTCCTGAACTGGAGGAAGTGTTCCTCTCCCCTGCCCCCATAGCCCGTCAGTGACAAGAGGAGACCTCGGGCCCCCAAAGAACCTTCCCTACTGCTTCATCCCACACGCAGGACGCTGGAATCTGAGAAAGAGGCCGGTCCCGCCCGGTCCACACTTCTAGCCCGGTACCCACTCACACCGGAGGGCTCACCAGACCAGGACTCCATTCTTGCCCCTCCCCACCCCAGGCCTTAGCGGAGGGCGCGGCATTCTGAGTGGGCGGATGGCTGGCCAAGCCCCTAGGCATCAGCAAGAGGCTACCAGAGTCGGCTAGAGCTCCCAGGGCGGCAGCGCACATCCCCCGTACTCACCGTCTTAGGCATGGTGGCTGCAAAAGTGGCAGAGTTGATAAAGTTCGGCTAGGAGCTGTCTGGCAGCGCTGAGCACACAGTACGGACAGCAGGGACTCTGGGGGCCGGAGGCTCGGATTGGGTCCCTCTCTCTCTTTGGGGCAACTGCTCGGCTTCCTGCTAACGGGCCACGACTTCACAAACCCCACCCAGGAAAGAGCCGCCCCTGTCGCGTCGCCCGCTTCTTTATGTGGCTGGGCTTCCGCGCTGTTCCCCGCCCTCGCGCCCGCCTTCTTGCCGGCCGCTGGCCTCGCCCCGCCCAGCCCAGCCTGGCCACACCAACCACGTGGGGGTCAGGCTGGGCCTGGGCGCTCCATGGGAGACTCCCACCCCCAACACAGGCCTACTCTTTATCCCACCCCTTTCACAGTCCCTACCCCTTCAAATCCAGGCCATCCGGCCCCACCCCCAAGCAGGGCCCGACCCTGGGCGGCACCCTGGCAGAGGCTTACAGCCCCTGACTGCAAGTTTCCACTAATGGGAAGCTCACTACCTATCAAAACTGTCTGTTCCCTCTCAAGACAGCTCTGACTCTCAGAAAGTCATTGTGTGTAGCTGAACTCCTTTTTTCTGTGCCTTCCCCTATGGATCTCAGCTCTGCTCCCCGTGACCACAAACCTCCTTTGCAGTCCCTAATAATTCCTTAGAGCTCTGAAGATCGCATGTCCCCCTGAAACTTCTCTTCTCTTGGCTACACTGCCTCAGCTCCTCCAACACTTTATTTGCTCTCTTCTGTAGACCTCTATATCCTTTTTCCCATCGTATTTCCTCCCCATTCTTACTCAATCCTCATTTTCAACAGAATTTGACCTCTGTTCTGCATCTGTCCTCTATTCATTTTCCTTCCTTCAAATCCCAGTCTTCACCTTCTTCAAATCAAGTCCTTGATGCTTTATTCCATCCCCCAACACATTCATGATTTGTGTATTTACTTTCTGATAAGGCTATAATCTCCCAGGTTGCATGCACCCTTAGTCCATGTCTTTGAGATGTGTTTGCCAGCAATCATTCTACTTCTTTCAAGGTCACAGAATCCCAGGTCAACAGAGTTCAAGACTGTACCAGTTATCTGGATAAGTTTGAGCTTTACTTTGAAAGTGATTGGTCACAGTTCTTTTTCCTCCTATCCATAGGCAACTGTGTGCAGGTATGGTTCGAGTATCCTTTACAGTATAGGGCACCACATACCTCAAGGATTATGAGCCAACTTGGAGAAGTAGAATGGATATTTGAGAGGGGTGGTCAGGACACCTGGCTTTTAGTTGTAGCTTTGCCATTAACTCATTCTGTGACCACTGTGTCACCTTGGGAAGTCCCTTCCCCTCTCTGAACTTGAGTTTCCCCTTTTGCAACAAGAAAGGACTGGATTCCTGGGCTTTCAAGGTCCTTTCCCACTCTGACATTATAAAAGGATGAGAAGGGCAGTAGAAGCCCTTCAACAATAGATGAGTCTAGTAGGGTTGCATAAGGACCGACCTTGCATTTGTGCTTAGGAATCAGCAGTCCTATTTCCAGATCCTCTGCTTTCCCAACTCAACAATGTGCACAAATCAGTGTGCCTCGGTTTCTGTCACTGCTGTCAAGATTCATTGATGTGTGCTAGGGTAAACAAAGTTCCCTGCTCAACTTATCAGGGAAATGCAAATCAAAACTACAAGGAGATATCACCTCACACCTGTCAGAATGGCTAAAATCAACAACACAAGAAACAACAAGTGTTGGGGAGGATATAGAGAAAAAGGAAACTTCTTACACTGGTGGTAGGAATGCAATGTGCAGCCACTGTTGAAAATATATGGAAGTTCCTCAAAAAGTTCTAAGTAGAACTACCTTATGATCTAGTAATTGTCGTACTTCTGTGTATTTTTACCTCCAAAATACAGATACACTAATTTAAAGGGATACATGCACCCCTATGTTTATAGCAACATTATTTACAGTAGCCACATTATGGAAGCAGATCAAGTGTCCATTGACAGATGAATGGTTAAAGAAGATGTGGTATATATACATAATGGAATATTATTCAGCCGTAAAAAAAAAGAAAGAAATCTTGCCATCTGCAATGACATGGATAGATCTAGAGAGTGTAATGCTAAGTGAAATAAGTCAGTCAGAGAAAGATAGATACCGTATGATTTCACTCATATGTGGAATTTAAGAAACAAAGGGGAAAAAACAAGCAAAGTAAAAAGAAATAGAAAGAGACAAACCAAGAAACAGACTCTTAGCTATAGAGAACAAACTGATGGTTATCAGAGAGGAGGTATGGTGGGGAGGATGGGTGTAATAGGTGATAGGAATTAAGAAGTACACTTGTGATGAGCACGGGGTGATGTATGGAATTATTGAATCACTATATTGTACATCTGAAAGTAATATAACACTGTATTTTAACTATACTGGAATTTAAAATAAAATTTAAAAAATAAAATTACTTTAGATGTATTACAGAACTGAAAAAAAATGTTCCCTGCCCAAACTATTTTCTTAAATTGAGAAGTTGACCCTCCAAGGAAGAGCAGCACTCCCCAGAAAGCCTCAACAGCAGGGATAGCAAGAGCAGCCAATCACATACCTTGACATTACCATGGCCCTTCACTCTCAGAAGTTCAAGGAACTCACCAATTCCCTCATTTATGTTCTCCTAAAGCCCACAAGAGCCTCAGACTAGGATAAGTGCTTAAAGGGGGAAGGGAAGTTGATTGGAGACTCCAACTTTCATTATCCATTCTGGAGAGTGGAAACCCCTGTGTGTCATTCCCCATGTCCCATGTCAACACCCCCTGTAACACACAAGAGAGAGCCAGTTAGGGAGCGTCAAGCAGCTGAACACACTATTAAAAGGGAAAAGGGGCGCAGGAGTCCAAATAGGGAAAGGGAGATCAGAGGGTGGGGGAGCTAAGGAAGTTGATGGAAAGAGGGACCAAGAGAGAAAGATAAGGTTTGCCCTTTGGGGAGGAGAAGGGTGGGAAATAAGAAGAAAGCATAGGCTATCATAAACTGTTTAGTTCAGCCCCCATTCAAGTTGAGGAAACTGAGGATCAGAAAGAGTAAAGAACTTACCCAAGATCAGGCAATAAGTGTAAAGAACTGATTCAGGGATAGTAGAGAAGACAAAGAATTCAGTTAAACTGTTGAGATAATACAAGCAAGAATTTTGAAACCTAGAACAAGGGAAATAGTCCCCCCTTCCAACTTCACAGACAGAAGGTGGTTATGGTGATTATGGTCAAACAGCTGGACATTGCTTGAAGGTTACATTTAAAACTCTCTAGCTAGGAGGGACCAATCTCAGTTATCCCCCCATCTCCAGAACAAAGTGGAAGCAGCTGAGGTGGTCTCTTGTTCTTCAAGATGGCCAGAGAAACACACCATTGCTTCTTACTTCTTTGTAAAACCCTTTATACATATATGGCCAGAACTTCTGGTATCCCCCCACCCCACTCCCTACAATGATCCCATGTGAAATGAGAGTTAGCTCAATCTTCCTGTGGCCAGAGTAATCCCCATGCTTAGGTTTAGATATGATGACGTTTATGTCACTGTTTGTAGAGAGAAAACATGTGAATAGGGCTAACATATATTGGCTACCCTGAGTGAGGGAAATAAAATGCATAAAGACACTTGGATTTTCAGAAGATCTGAATTCAGAAGGTTCAAGGAGGAGTAGGCAAGTATTTTTCAACCAGTAAAGGTAGGTGAGGGCCGGTTACGAGCAGAAGGTGATACAGAAAAATTCTAGAGCTGTCCCAAGGAGGCTGGGGGCATCTGAATCAGGGGATAAGAGATGCAAAGGATCTGGGCTTTAGGGCCAGATGTGGAATCCAAGTGGAAAGGCTCAGAATTCCTGGCGGTCTGGGGCTAATCTGGAGCAGCAGCAAGTCTGGATATCAAAGTCAAGGAAATTGAAATCAGGAACTGCGTAATGCAGATTTATGTGAAAGCCTATGCCCAACTCAAGAGAGAAATGAGATTAGACTTGTAATCACCTCCCACCCCTAGGATTTAAAATCACTGCAATAAAGAAACTTCTACATTCTAAATGGTATTTTTCCTTCAGAGGACATAATAGTGCAGGAGAGACAATACCAGAGAGGAACTGGTTAGGGAGCAGTACTGAATCCTAGAGATACTTTGGATAAAGAAGCACCCTCGCCTTCCCATTTATTGGATGGTAACAGTTGAAAGATCCCATCACTTAGAACTTTTTGAGGGCTGCTTTTCATTTTCATCACTGTTGGAAAGTCCTTCTTTACATCTAAATTAGATCTTTTCTGCTTCACCTCAGCACAATTGCTTGTGGCTGATGTTTAGGGAAGGAATTAACTAAGCTTCTGAAGTTGCTCTTCTCCCTTACCCATTTTTTCTCTTTTGTTTTTCTTTCTTTTCTTTCTTTTCTTTCTTTCTTTCTTTCTTTCTTTCTTTCTTTCTTTCTTTCTCTTTCTTCCTTCCTTCTTTCTTTCTTTCTTTCTTTCTTTCTTTCTTTCTTTCTTTCTTTCTCTCTCTCTCTCTCTCTCTCTCTCTCTCTCTCTCTCTCTTCTTTCTTTCTTTCTTTCTTTCTTTCTTTCTTTCTTTCTTTCTTTCTTTCTTTCTTTCTTCTTTTCTTTCTTTCCTAGGCTCGACTCCCAGCATGGAGCCCAACATGGGGCTTGAACTCACCATCCTGAGATCAAGACCTAAGCTGAGATGAAGAGTTTGACGCTTAACCAACTGAACAACCCAGGAACCCCTTCCCAGTTCATTAAAGATAAATGTGTCAGAGATGAGAGCAAGCATTAGCTTGAGACCACACACTCTGAGGCCTTTTATCTCTATTCCTTCCTCTGGGTCAGTAGCCAAGCACCAGGCTAGCTGTACCATTACACAAACAAGAGAATAAGCAAAAGAATATACTGCTATCTCCCCAAAGAAAATAGGTCCTCCTTGTACAATATGGCTATGAGTACAGTATACTTCAGCAATAGAGAAATACTGCTTTTAAGCATCCTCAGTCTTCTATCAGCTTCTTGGAAGCAAAAGCTAGGGTTTGGGTGAAAGTGGAGAAGATACCATTAATGAGGCATCTATTGTGTGCCAAGCAGTGAGGAGGACATTTCAATATCTAGCAAGAAAACTTAGAGGTAGAAACAAGGAGTTTGAAGCTTTGAGGAGTGAAGTGACTTATCCAAAAGTCACACAGTTTGTTGATGGTGGCACAGGGATTTGGGACCAGGTTTTATGAGTCCAAAGTCCACATTCTTTCCTCAACCTGACCAGTGACCAGACAAACCCGAGGAGAGAGATGCATTTTAAGATTCCTATCACCCCTACACCTCAGTGGTCACACCAGACAGCTTGAGGTAGCGAGTGGGTAATAATAAACAGTGGTGATACAGCATCTTGCCAATATCAAAGTGCCTGGGAATATTTATTATTAATCATACTAATGGCCCACAGTGAGAGGGAAGAGCTTCTCTCTGGCTTTTCCTCCAAAAAGGCTAGAAACTTTTCAAGAGCTTCCCCCCAGCCAGCCAATATTAATTCAATTTGAGCCAGTGTCCTCTTGGAATATGAAATTAGCCCTGCAGAAGGGGAGTCCCAATAGAGTCACTAGCTCCCAGCCCTAACCCCCCCCCCGCCGTGACCAGAGACCATATGTGGCCAGATAGCCTGCTGAGCATATGGCGACCTCCATGAACAACTCAAAATGCAGTTCACAACTCAATACGCCTAGAAGGAAGCTATTTGCCCACTCCCCCAGATGCCTGGTTTTATATGAGACTCTGGAAAGGGTGTTCACCCTCTTCCTCCTTAGGAACTCTCCTCCCTATTGGCTCTATGTCTGTTGCTGGTTTTGCTGTTAGCACCATCCTTCATGTGCACACTGTTATCATCTTTAACTCCCCTCTGCCTAACGCCTACCATCAGTCACCAAGCCCTGCTCTCTGTCTTTCACAGCTTCTCTCCCCCTCATCTCCATTGTCAGTGCCCTAGGTCAACCCTCACCAGCTCTTTGGTCTCCCTGCCTCCAGGCTGCCCTATCCTGGCCCTCCTCCACGTGGCCATGCTCCACATGTGCACCATGGTGATCTTCAGAAATACAGCAATCACCTGTGCTTAGAGTTGTCAGGTGACCCCCCCCCCCCGCCCGACACACACACGTAAACTTTGTAGCCTTCTCTTCCTCCCACAGCTCCCCAGCACAGCCCTTCTCCTGGAGCCAGGCTACTCCCACTACATGTACACGGTATAGTGTGCTCGCTCTCGTCTCTGCACAAAGCCTTCCCTTGATCTCTCCTGCCCTCCTTGTACTCTCTGCCTCTCCCCAGCTCCTGTAGTGCCCAAGGTCCGCCGTGCTCATCTGGCTTCCCTCCCACATCTTGCTTTGTCTTGTCAACTGCTGTTTTTTTTTTCTTTTCCTCCATTTCAGACTGGGCTAGAGTTGCTCCTGCGAAGGGGTCACATTTTGTGTTCCATGCAGAAGGAGCCCAACACACTTCCAGACATATATTTGGAGCTCAGGACAAATTGCTCAGCTAGGCCCGGGGAAGAGAGGGTTCTGCCACTCTCATGTCTAGCCTTGCAGGCCTATCGAGTTGTATTACATCCAAATTCTCTAATGGCTCAAGTTTCCCCTTATACTGACTTAAGTTCTCCTGTTAGGAGACAAAACTAATAGAATAGAGCTTCCTATTCCTGTCTCATTACTCCTCCCTCCACTTACAACACTCTCCCTTCCTTCTCTCTCTTTCCTGCCTTTTGTGTGGTGTGTGTGTGTGTGTGTGTGTGTGTGTGTGTGTGTGTGTGTGTGCCAGCCCTGCTACCAGTCTACCTTAGGGAAACATTCTACTGTTCACAAAGAAGAATTAACAAGAACATTTATTGTGATACTATAATAATTAAGGGAAACAAACTAAATATCCATCACTAGGGGACTAATTATATACAATATACGGTATGGTATATCAGTTCAACATGATACTGTTCAACCTTTTAAAACCATGAACTACCATGAAAAGAACTACTTTGACTGTGAAGTTACAGAACAATATGAGTAGTATGATACTATTTATGAATTAAAATGTCCATGTGCTTATACTTATGCAAGTCCCCAGAAAAGGAGAAATATGCACAACAAATCATAACAGTTGTTATCTCCAGAAAGGGAACTGGGATTAGAGAGAAGAGTAAAGAGAGAATTTTCACTTCTGAATGTATATATTTCTATATTATTTAATTTTTTCAGTGAGCCTGAATTACTTTTGTAATTATATAAAATGGTAGGAAAAAAAAGAAGAAGAAGAAGGATGAATAGGAGGAGGAAGAAGAAGAGAGGGGGAAAGAAGAGAATAAAGGAGAATAAAAAGAATAATCTAGGAAAGAATGTAGATAAGTTGGGCAATAGAGTTAGGATCCAAAAAGTTTGTGACAAGCCCAAATAACAGTAAAACTTAAAAGTAGAACAAATGTAATGTTTGTGCTAGAGTCCGAAGAGTTAATGTCATGAGGAAAAGATGGAGAAGATGTGTTTTAGCAGCAGCATGGGTAAAAAGGCTTCTGAAGTGATGTATGGAATTGTTGAATCACTATATTATACACCTGAAACTAATATAACACTGCAAATAAAATGAAATAAAAAAGAAAAAATGAAATAAAATAATTTTAAAAAAAGAGCTCTGATGTTTTACTTGATTATAAACTTCATAAATGTTAAGCAGTGAGCTCTGGTTTCCAGGAAAGTTAATTCAAGCCTAGAAGACTAAAATCCAGGAGGAAAGGACAGTTTTGTCTTCTTCCCTAGTCAGACCCCATTTGAAGAACTGTATGATACTGTGGTCTTGCCACTTTAAGGGGAGACACACACATTGGGGTATATCAATGGGAGAGTGAGCTAGTTGGGGAGGGCCTGGGACCCAGGATACAGGAGAAACAGTTGGAGGATCTGAGATGGTTTGACTTTGAAAAGATTCAGGAGGATGTTGTCTATGTGTTTGGACTTCAGAATGGTCACCTTAAGAAAGGTTAACAGATGAGCTCTATATGGCCTCAAAGGACAGAGCTAAAAGAAAGCTAAAATGAGATGCAAGGAAGAAGGTTCTTATCATATCTGTCTAAAACTGGAGAGTCACTGAATAAATACTGAAGTCATGGGGCGCCTGTCATGGGGTGGCTCAGTCGGTTGAGTCTGACTCTTGATTTTGACTTAGGTCATGATCTCAGGGTTATGAGATTGAGCCCCACAGTGCTGGGCGTGTAGCCTGCTTAAGATTCTCTCTTTCCCTCTCCCTCTGTTCCCCCCTCTCCCTCAATAAAAAGTACTGAAGTCATAATTGGAGATGTGTGAGCAAAGATTGGAGGAGCCCACACTCTGGGACGTTGAAGAGGAGATTCCTATACTCTTAAGAATCTATGAGAGACTATGGACTCTGAGAAACAAACTGAGGGCTTCAGAGGGGAGGGGGATGGGGGAATGGGATAGGCTGGTGATGGGTAGTAAAGAGGGCACATATTGCATGGTGCACTGGGTGTTATACGCAACTAATGAATCATTGAACTTTTTTTTTTAAAGATTTTATTATTTATTTATTTGACAGAGATAGAGACAGCCAGCAAGAGAGGGAACACAAGCAGGGGGAGTGGGAGAGGAAGAAGCAGGCTCATAGCAAAGGAGCCTGATGTGGGGCTCAATCCCATAACTCCGGGATCACGCCCTGAGCCGAAGGCAGACGCTTAACCGCTGTGCCACCCAGGCGCCCCATGAATCATCGAACTTTACATAAAAAACCAGGGATGTACTGTATGATGACTAACATAATATAATAAAAAAAAAAACATTTAAAAAAAAGAATCTATGAAACCAAAATGTAAAAACCCTCAGGTGAAAACAAATCCATTTTCAAATCATTATCTATTTCATTCCTAAGAACATCTTAGTTAGAATAGGTATCAATCCTTATTTGACAGATAAGGTAACCGAGGCTCAAAAAAGTGAGGTCACTTGGCCATGATCATACTACAAGAATCTGAAACTAAGCCATTTGACTTTATTATTCATCCAACCATTCATTTTATTCATTCAGAAAATGTGTTCATATATGCTTACTATACACAGTGCACTGCACTAGGCCCCAGGGATATAGACCTATAGAAGCCACTACTCTCACAGAGCTCCCAGCCTAATGCAAGAGACAGACAAGAAACATTATGGAAATAATGTGCTCTTTCTACCACTCCTCACATCCTAAGTGTTGAGGTATGAAAATCAAAGGCTTCATCTTAGCAAGGTCAATTGAAACTATTTCTAATGCTCTGAAACAGCATAGGTAAATGGACAAGGAACAGAGGGAGGATGCCTCAAAGGTTTGAGCAGACTCCTCCCCAATTACTGAGGCCTCCAAAAGAGCACTGCTCAATGCCTTCTGCTAATGGCTAGAGTTGTACATGGTTGATTCGGGTGTGTGTGTGTGTGTGTGTGTGTGTGTGTGTGTGTGTGTGTATGCAGCTGGATATCTGCATGACTTTTTTTTGTATATGCATGAGGGAAAGGAAGTGTCACTTAGAATGCAGCATAAGATAATATAAAGAACACTGCATTTGGAACCAGAAGACCTGTTTTTAGCCTCTGTTTTGTCATTTATTGGTCAAAAAAAATTAATGCAAATAAATTGATTAGCCCCAAGCCTCAGTTTTCTCATCTGTAAAAACTGAGGTAATAATCACTGATACCTTCCAGAATTGTTGTCAAAAGGATATATAAGGTTGAACATGAGAAGCATTTTTGCAAACCATAAAGTGCTTACATATGGAAAAAGGATGACCATAGCTATGTGGGTGGAAACATAGGTTCCAGGGTGCTCCTGGGTTTAGATGTACCTGTTTGGTCATATGTGTATTGTCTATATGACTCTTTTTCTCATTACTTACCCCTAGTCATAGACCAGAAAACATTCTAACATTCTTTTATCTGAGAAATACAGGTCTCAAAATACGTTTTGAGAGCCCTTCCTCTTCTTCTCACTCCCTCAAAAGCACTTTGCTTATGTTCAACCCAACAATGTGTGTACATGAAGATGAGAGCCCATATGCAGCTATGTCTCAGTGAGGAAAAGGAAGGGCTTTCCACCAAGTTTGACATGTCCCTCAGAACCAAATACATCATGTGTTCCTGGACCTCTCCAGTGGCTCCAGAGGATACGTTGCTGGCAGGTGTAATGCCTCGGGGGAAGAGGAGGAGCTGTTCTCCACTTCCTCTCACACCCAACCCCTCAGCACCCCCTTCTCCAAGGCTTTGAGATTAGAGGCTGAATGATCTGACTCTACTTTCCTCAGATCAACAAAACCTCAAATGTGCTGCCAGATGACTGGGCTCAAAGATATCCAGCTAATTTTTCTGTGTCAGAACATTTAGGAGAAGAAAGAGAGCCCAGAAAGAAAGCCCTGTAAACACTGAATCTTAGAGCTAACGTACTCTTTTATCATTGTCTAACCCCACCTTGTGAAAGGATGTAAACAGAAATCAGAATCCTAGAATATCACACTTTCACCCATCATCTAGGTTACACGTCCCATTTTATATGTAAGGAAACTAAGGCCAAGAGGAGCAGATGAAATTGCTCTGGGAAAAACCTAGCTCTCATGATTCCCAGGCTAGTGTTCTTCTGCTGGGTCTCCAGACTCAAGAACAATAAAGATCAAGCAAGTTAGTTAAAAAACAAAAGGTCCTATAGTTCTATTGCTTGGCGATATCTCCTAAAAACAGAAGCTGAATTATTCTCAGGGAAGAAAAAGAAATACAGAGGCTGGCTTTTGGATCTCTCTGCTAAGAGCAAACCCAGACAGGCTATCTACCATGGCTCAGGGCAGGATCTGAGACCCAGGAGAAATGTGGGCTTCTTTTGTCCAGCAACTGATCTGGAAACTGGAGAAATCTTGTTCCTCTTGCGACATGAGTTCCACATCTGCAACAAAAGCTTCTAATGTCAAAAGTATGGCTTGCATTTTCTTCTCATCTCCCAGAAACTTGCCACAGCTCCAGGCTTTCCTGATTGATGGTGTTTGTCATGGAGATGAGATCATCCTGGTTTCCTGGGCAAAAGCCTCTGTCTGGATCCACCCACTGACTGGCTGTGTCCGAGAGCTGCAGGTGTACTGGCCCACTGGTGCTCCACACTCTGGCCATTTCCATTTTCTAGGGAGCCGGATCAGCACAGTATACCCCAAGGGTCATGGGGTTGCCTGCTGGTCTAGGGGGGGCTGCTTCTTATCCCTAAAGTCTCTGACTTCATAGATTATATGGAGATGGAGGTAATGAAATCACTTTACCTCATTACATTTACTCATTTATCATCTCCTTTACTTCTACAAGGTGTTCTGCTCCTACCTGAATTTTCCCAGTCCCTATGCAAGGCTGGACATGGGATACTTCTACTTCCTGTTCAGTGTCATACTTTTCCTATTCTAGGGTCTCTACAGATGCTGTTCCTTCTGACTGGTACACTCTTCCTGGGACACTCTTCCTCTGGTTATTTGAATGGCTGGCTCCTTCCCTTCCTTTAGGTCTCAGCTTAAATATAATTCCTTTCCTTAACCATTTTTTCTAAAATAGAATGTCTTCTACCCTCCTCCCAGAAAAAAAAAACACACCTTTATTCTCAATCTCAGAGACTTGTCTTCTTCACAGCATTAACTGTAGATTGCAATAATGTATTTTATCTATGTATTTACTTGTTTAATATCTACCTTCTTATAGTAGGCAGACTAACAGAATAATGGTCCCACCAGAGATGTCCACATCCTAATTCCCAGACCAATGGATGTGTTATATTACATAACAAACAGGAGTCAAGATTGCAGATGGAATTAAGGTTGCTAATCAGCTGACCTTGAGATGGAGATTATCTACAGCCAAGGAATGCAGGAAGTCTCAAGAAACTGGAAAAGGGAAGGAAATGAATGTTCCCCTGGTCTCCAGAAGGAATGCAGCCCTGCTAACCCGTTTTAGACTTCCGACCTCCATAATTTTAAGAAAATAAATTAGTGTTGCTTTAAGACACTAAATGTGTGGTGATTTATTACGGTAATCAGAAAATTATTACACTCTTCATTAGATTATAATGACAGATGTTCTTTTTCATACTTTCATATATACAGATGCTGATTTTCAACCAAGAACCTTTTCTGGAGCACCTGCTATGTGCCATGATAGGAGTTGCTCATATGTTATTTGCAGTGGTGGTGATGATCTGTTTTTTCACACGTTATGTCTTATTATCTCTATTACTCCTTGCTTTCTCAAGGTAGAGATTCCTAGCCCTACTATGAAAAGGCTCAGAGAAAGTATGAGCCCTCCCCAAGGTCACACAAGCTAGTGAGTATAAGAGCTAGAATTAGAATCACCACTTCCTTACACACAATGTCTCATACACTGGAACTATCTTATCTCTTCTTTTGGACTACATCCTGAGCATTCTACCTTTTCCTTGCTGAGGTGATGCACCCTGCCTTTTAGCAACTTTTTTTTCCCCGTTTTTCTCCTGGTGAAAGTCAGCAGTAAGTAGAGTAGAAAAGGTCACATGATTTGGCATCCCAGCCTAGGTTTGAGTGCTCACTTGATGACTCATGGACAGTGATTTTTGGCACTCTCTCTCCATTCACATCCAAGCTCCACCTTTCATTTCCAGCTTCATCTCTCTATCTCCATCTCTCTCTTTTTTTTTATTATGTTATGTTAGTCACCATACAGTACTTCATTAGTTTTTTATTCATCTCTCTTTTTATTTTTTTATTATAATATTTTTTATTATATCATGTTAGTCGCCATACAGTACATCCCTGGTTTCTGATGTAAAGTTCAATGATTCATTAGTTGGGTACAACACCCAGTGCACGATGCAATACATGCCCTCCTTACTACCCATCACCAGCCTATCCCATTCCCCCACGCTCCTCCCCTCTGAAGCCCTTAGTTTGTTTCTCAGAGTCCATAGTCTCTCATGCTTCATTCCCCCTTCTGATTACCCCCCTTTCTTTATCCTTTTCTTCTCCTACCGATCTTCCTAGTTCTTGTGTTCCATAGATGAGAGAAACCATATGATAATTGTTTTTCTCTGCTTGATTTATTTCACTTAGCATTATCTCCTCCAGTGCCATCCATGTTGCAGCAAATGTTGAGAAATCATTCTTTTTAATAGCTGAGTAATATTCTATTGTATATATGGACCACATCTTCTTAATCCAGTCATCTGTTGAAGGGCATCTCGGCTCCTTCCACGATTTAGATATTGTGGACAATGCTGCTATGAGCATTGGGGTGCATATGGCCCTTCTCTTCACTACGTCTGTATCTTTGGGGTAAATACCCAGTAGTGCAATGGCTGGGTCATAGGGTAGCTCAATTTTTAACTTTTAGGGACCTCCACACTGTTTTCCAGAGTGGCTGTACCAACTTGCATTCCCACCAACAATGTAGGAGGGATCCCCTTCCTCCACATCCTCTCCAACAATTGTTGTTTCTTGCCTTGTCAATTTTTGCCATTCTAACTGGCGTAAGGTGGTATCTCAGTGTGGTTTTGATTTGAATTTCCTTGATGGCTAATGATTTTGAACATTTTTTTCATGTGTCTGTTAGCCATTTGTATGTCTTCATTGGAAAAGTGTCTGTTCATATCTTCTGCCCATTTTATGATTTGTTCATTTGCTTTTCATGTATTGAGTTTGAGAAGTTCTTTGTAGATCTTGGATACCAGTCTCTTATCTCTAGTGTCATTTGCAAATATATTCTCCCGTTCCGTGGTCTGCCTCTTAGTTTTTTTGGACTGTTTCTTTGGCTGTGCAGAAGTTTTTTTATCTTGATGAAGTCCACAAGTTCATTTTATCTTTTGTTTCTCTTGCCTTTGGAGATGTGTCATGAAAAAGGTTGCTGTGGCAGATGTCGTAGAGGTTGCTGCCTATGCTATCCTCTAGGATTTTGATGGATTCTTGTCTCACATCGAGGTCTTTCATCCACTGGGAGTTTATATTTGTGTATGGTGTGAGAGAGTGGTCAAGTTTCATTCTTTTGCATGTAACTGTCCAATGTTCCCAGCACCATTTATTGAAGAGACTGTCTTTTTTCCACTGAATGTTTTTTCCTGCTTTATCAAAGATTAGTTGCCCAAAGAGCCGAGGGTCCATTTCTGGGTTCTCTCTTCTGTTCCGTTGGTCTATGTGTCTGTTTTTGTGCCAGTACTATGCTGTCTTTGTGATCACAGCTTTGTAGTACAACTTGAAACCCGGCATTGTGATGCCCCCAGCTTTGTTTTTCCTTTTCAACACTTCCTTGGTGATTCGTGGCCTTTTCTGGTTACACACAAATTTAAGGGCTGTTTGTTCCAGTTCTTTGAAAAATGTCATTGGTATTTTGTTCGGGATAGCATTGAAAGTGTAGATTGCTCTGGGTAGCATGGACATTTTAACTATGTTAATTCTTCCGATCCATGAGCATGGAATATTTTTCCATCTGTTTGTGTCTTCTTCAATGTCTTTCAAGAGTGATTTGTAATTTCTAGAATATAGATCGTTTATGCGTCTCTCTTTTTAAATGCAGCTGGATATCTCTAGTCAGGCTGGTGTCTTCATTGTCTACATCTGTTCCCCACCCTACCACTACAAACACTCAATACAATAACTACAGTTAATATTTATTGAGTGCTTATTATGTGTCAAGCACTTAATTACTTGATATGAATTCTTATCTCATCTAATCCTCACAGCCTCAAATCATGGGTATTATTATCTCCATTTTATAGATGAGGAAGCTGAAGCTGAGAGAGATTAAGTAACTTGCTCAAGGTCATTGGCACCTGAAGATGACAGTATATGAGCCCAGATGCTCTTACACAGGACCCACACTTTTAACTACTATACTCATTCATTTGTATTAACACACACACACACACACACACACACACCATGCAAAGTCATACAGACTTTCCTTGAGCTACTCCTTCCTCCTGGAAAGTGGGAATGGAGGGGAGGAGTAAGGAAAGTGTTGCATCATATAGAAGGAACAGAATCTACAAAGTCAAGGGAGCAGAAGATATCAGAAACTTAGAGATCTGCAAGTTCCATCTGGATGAGGCTGAAGCACTAGGTCATATGACAAAGAGGTTCTACCTCACAGACACCTCCAATTTAACATTTCCAAAACCCCTTCCAATCTTCCCTATTGAACCTCTTCTTCAAAAACCTAAGAGTCATCCTTAGCATCTCCTTCTTCCTTATCCTCTGCCATTTTAGTCCATTGCCAAGTCCTATCAATGGACCTCCTAACTAGTTTTCAAATCTGCCCACTTCTTTCCATCACCACTGTTGCTACCCTGGTCCCAGCCAAGTTGAATGGATAGCTGCAGCAGGTTCCTCTCCACATCCTTTCTGGCTCTCATCCTATCTATTCTCCACAAAGCAGTCACAGGAATCTTTTCAATATTAAAATCTGATCATGTCACTCCCCAGCTTAAAAGCCTTCAATGGCTTCTTCTCTTTGCTCTTAAGATGAAGAACAGAATCTTTGTCATGGTCTTTAAAAGCTCTTTGTGGCCTGGCTCCTGCCTACCTCTTTAACCTCTCAACCAACACTCCTTGTTGCTATTTAGATCCCAGACACACTGGCCTTCTTTCTGTTTCTAAAATGTATCATTCTTTCTCTAATCCACCCCTACAAAGATCTTTTTATGCTATTTATTCCGCAGGGGGCACACGCTTCTCCACTCCCACAATTTGCCTAGTTAGCACCAACCCAGTGCTTTCATTAGATAAAATGTTACTTCTTGCGGAACTTTCTAAAACTTAGTAAGGCTCCCTGCCATATGTCCTCAGAGAACTAGTCAGTCTTCCTCCAGATAACCACAATTTGTAAGAATACATTTATTTGAGTCTTGAGTTGAGTAATTCCTGTCTCCCTAAGTAGACTCTAAGTTCTATGAGAGCAGGAAGAGTGTCTATTTTTTTATCACTATTGAGTGCCAGTGCATAACACAGTGTTTGGCATATAGTATACTTGGTACTCAAGAAGTAGAAATAAATGAGAGGTGGTAAGTTTGCAAAGGGCTTCGCACCTCATACTAAGGGTCTTTAATGTCATCCTCAGGACAGTGAGAAACTGCTGATGCTTTCAAAGCAGGGGAGTGACTTGAGGTTTTGCTTTTAGAAAGGATAACACTGCTGAACAGAAGAAGACCAACTAGAGGGGATGAGATAGAGTGCGGGACATAGAACTCAGTTTGGAAGCCATTGTAATCATTTAGGCAAAAATAATGAGGATCTGAACTATTTTCTCTCTTGTGAGCTAACCATTTCTCAATTTATCCATCTCTGAACTCATTCCACAGATGATCTGAGGCAACTTACCACAGAAAAGCAATAAAATTATAAAAATGAATAAATAAAATTTTTTAAAATGACAGATGTCAGAATTAGGAAGTCAAAATTCAGGAACCCTGTTGACGATGGTGAGAGAGAAGGAGAAATTAGTAAGAATAAAACACAGATATGGAAGCCACTAGGGCTCACACGGCTGAACTGTGAATTTGGCTCTGAGCATCTTGAAGTCCATATGGAAAGGGAGACGTGATCAGTTACACAGTTTTCATTATAGGGAAAGAATAGACAGTACTCCTCAGTTATGACTAAGATGGTAGTATTAGGAATTGAGAAAAGCAGATAAATTAGAGATTAAAGAGGTAGAATTGTTAAGACTCTGTGATTAAAAGTCCTAAAAAAGGACCAGTTTGTGGGGCGAGGAAAAGAAGTTTTGGGGCATGGTGAGTTTAAGTTACGCATAAACCACCCAGATGGAGATGCCCAGGAGTGGTTGAGCTGTCTCATCTAAGCATTTTCTCCCCCATTCCCTACTCTCCCTTATTCTACCATGCATTACCTCTCTGTTGGAACCACACTTAATCATCCCCAGGTAGGTTCAAAGCTCTGTTCCTTCGATCCTACTGTTCCCTCAGTTTTATAATCCTTCTCCACTTGACCAACTCCTATTCACCCTTGATAACCCAAGCCAAATTTCATTTTCTCTGGGAAGCTGCTCCACCACCCACAGAAACTCCCTTCCTTCTCTGTGCTCCCACTATGCTTTGGATACCAAACCCTCCCACTGTCCTCTAATTATTATTATCTGCCTTCCCCATTAGACTGTCAGCTAAATGAACATGCTTTAGATAAACTCTGTAGAGGAGAAAGAAAGAGAGAACCCCATGCTATAGTGACCTGAGAGTAGGAAGGGTCATTACATGAAGCCCAGAAGACAGATGGGGAAAACTCCTCTAATACAGATGAGATTAAGGACCAGAGTAAAGATCCTGGAGGACACATTGCCAGGGGGCAGTAGCTGCCAAGGGTAGAGGGACCAGAGGATCTGGGCCCCTGACCCTAGAGCAACCTAGAAAACATACTATGGAAGGGACAACCTGAAGGTCTGCCAGCCTGGGCCCAGATTCTTCCTGGCTCAGCCTACACAGGAGGGTGGGGCTGAACCTCCACACAGGAGCTGAGTCTCCTCCCAGCCCAGTATCACAGAAATGAGTCAGGTTTAAGCTTCAGTTCCATTACTGGCAGCTTGGGCCAGGAAAGTGTTAATCTTGTTCAGAGATTCAAGATAACTAACTTTCACACTGTTTTTATTAATCCCTCTGTATTTGCCCTGGAGTTACAAGAGGTTCAAGAGAGTTAAATATCTGACACAAGCTTTGAAAACCTTCTGGTGTATTGACACTTACAAACTAAAGTTCAAACTCCTTAGAAAGGCATATATGACTAGCCTCATCTGTCCAGCTAACCATCACCCATCTCTGCAGTCATACAACAATGGGAGTGAACTGAAAAACCATATTTTCTGGGGCGCCTGGGTGGCTCAGTCATTGAGCGTCTGCCTTCGGCTCAGGGCGTGATCCCAGAGTTCTGGGATCGGGCCCCATGTCAGGCTCTTCTGCTGGGAGCCTGCTTCTTCCTCTCTCCTCTCCCACTCTCCCTGCTTGTGTTCCCTCTCTCGCTGGCTGTCTCTCTCTGTCAAATAAATAAATAAAATCTTAAAAAAAAAAAAGAAAAGAAAAACCATATTTTCTGACTCCTTTGGGCCATTGGGCATGCCGTTCCCGTTACCTAAACTGCCTTTCCCCTGCTGGCTTCCCGCTCCCCACTCTGTTCTGTTTGTCTGAAAAACTAGTAATTTTTTTTTCGTCTCAGTTGACCTTATCTGAGCGGCCCTCCCTGACTGTAGCCACTTTCTCAGACTGAATTTTGTTACCCTGCCCTAAGCCCCCACAGTTCCTTGAGTTTCCTTTTCTCTTTGAACTCAGTGTTTGCAGGAGAAATAAAATATGATGCCCTTAAAAAGGACATATGTGTTTATGGGAATCAAGGAGATGGTTTGACAATGTTTTGTGACTCTGAAATGAAGGAGCTGGGCACATCAAGGTATGCTGAGTTTGAGTCTCAGATCTGCCACTGATGAACTGCATTATCTTGTTACCTGTATTATCACTTATTTTCCCTCTCTAGGACTCCATCTCTCCATTTGATGATGGAATAGGACTGAAAGGTGTCAGCGGTCAATTCCATCTCTGATATCCTAGAATTTTTTAAATGTGGAGGAAGAGATAAATGAACCCATAGGAGAAAAGAAAAGGATAAATGAGAGCCATCCCACCACTACAGTGCGCATTACAGATTTAACTGGCAAGAATCTTGCCCAACCTTTCCAGCCTGACAGGTACTGCTTATTATTTATAACATTCTATCCACTATTGTATGCATTGCTTTACATATCACTGAGCCCTTTCACCTACATTATTCCATTTTATAGCAGCCAGTGAGAGAGGTAGAACAAGCCTTTAAAGGCTGTTGGTGTTCTTCAGAAGAGAAAATTGAGGAAGAGAAAGAAGTGGTTGTCCCAACAAGTGCTCAAATTACTTCTGGTTTAAACACTTGCAGTTACCCTGTGTAAGGTAACCAACATTTCAAGTCTACTAGGGATGAAGGACTTTCAGTTGTAAAACCAGAAAACTCCCAGGCAAACCAGAAAATTTGGTCATCTTTATAAGTAACCAGCCCTCCTGCTCCTAATCACCCTCCAGGCAAGCAGATATAGCTGGGGAGCAGTGGAGTAGTACCATCCCTTCCCCATGGTCCTGCCCTAGTGAGGACCAGGAAGTCAATCTAGCCCTGTTTGTTCTCCCTCAATCTGGATTACATCTGACTGGGCTTCTCTTGGCTTAGTGGTTCACAGCTCTGGCTGCACATTAGAATCACTTGGGGAGATTTGCAAAAATTGCAATGCCTGGACCCCACACTAGACCAATTAAATCAAATCTTCTGGCTTGAGTGAAGTCTGTTCACCAGTATTTTCAAAAGCTCTCCATGTGATTCTAATGTGCAGCCAGGCCTAGAACTACTGAGTCTAGCTGTTCTAAGCTTTAAACACAGAATAGCACTACTGGGTATTTACCCCAAAGATACAGACAATGAAGAGAAGGGCCATATGCACCCCAATGTTCACAGAAGCATTGTCCACAATAGCGAAATTGTGGAAGGAGCCGAGATGCCCTTCAACAGATGACTGGATTAAGAAGATGTGGTCCATATATACAATGGAATATTACTCAGCCATCAGAAAGAACGATTACACAACATTTGCAGCAACTTGGACGGGACTGGAGGAGATAATGCTAAGCAAAATAAGTCAAGCAGAGAAAGACAATTATCATATGGTTTCACTCATTTATGGAGCATAAGAAGTAGGAAGATCGGTAGGAGAAGAAAAGGAAGAAGGAAGAGGGGGTAAACAGAAGGGGGACTGAACCAAGAGACTATGGACTCTGGGAAACAAACTGAGGGCTTTAGAGGGGAGGGGTGTGGGGGATTGGGATAGGCTGGTGATGGGTATTAGGGAGGGCATGTCTTGCATGGTGCACTGGGTGTTATATGCAAGTAATGAATCATGGAACTTTACATCAAAAACTTGGGATGTACTGTATGGTGACTAACTTAACATAATAAAAAATCATTATTAAAAAAATAAAAAATAAACACAGAATAGGTTGGGCCTCTGGATAGAAAGATTCCTCCCCCAAAAGCCTCCTCCCCTCTTCTGCCTTGCATAGCCTTCCAGCATACAAAACTTCCTCTAGACACTCAAAAGAGGCCTTCTGCAGAATGCAGAAGCCCTTCCCCACCCCTCCCCTTTTCCTGGCAGCTTAAGGTGATCCCCTTCCTGGAATTATTGGCATTTTTGCAAAGGGACTTTGGAAAGCATTCAAGCTTCAAAGGACAAAGCACTAATGGTGAAAAATCAGACATTGGGAGGTCTCTTTAAACAGGGGATTGTTAGGAGAAGGAAGGGGAAAATGAAGAGGGAGGGAAAACAGAGAGGGAGATGAACCATGAGAGACTGTGGACTCTGGGAAACAAACTGAGGGCTTCAGAGGGGAGGGGGTGGGGGGATGGGCTAGCCCGGTGATGGGTATTAAGGAGGGCATGTATTACACGCAGCACTGGGTGTTATACACAAACAATGAATCATGGAACACTACGTTAAAAACTAATGATGTACTGTATGGTGACTAACATATAGTAATAAAAAAATTAAAATAAAAAAACAGGGGGATTAACCTAGTACCCCTAGAATCATACTACCTAGGTAACCTCCTACCCAGCAGCCTAATTAATAATGGAGCTAATTTAAATTCTGACCCTGATGCAGAAAAAGATGTGGAAGCTCTGCAGTTCTCACAGGTCAGATGTTGTGAGAGAAGGGAGGGACTGGTGGGGCAGGAGGTCAGGCAAGGGAAAGAGAGATCTCTCCAAGGGTCTGACTGGGAAGCCAGGATGACTGGTTTTGGCTCTAATTCACTACAGGTCCCACTGGGCTCTATTCTCAGGGTCCCCTGCCCTTGCCTTCCCCGTCAGCCCCAGGCAGGCAGTGTAAGCCCACAGCATTTGTCAAGTCTGAGACTCTCAAAAACTAGAAGAAAAGTGACTTGGAGGCCACCTAACTGATTACCTGACCCTCCCCTAACACACCACCCTTGGTGATAAGCTCACTCCAATCCTTAGCTGGACAGCTTACTCAATCACAAGAAAGCCAGGACATTCAAAGAGTTTCTTTTATTTAAGCCAAAATTGGTTTCCCTGGAATTTTTACTCTCTGGCTCCAGCTCCTTCAACTATTTCCCTGAGTTAGGTCCACTTCCTCTTAGCCTACTCACTTCCCTCTGGACAGACTCCAATTTGTCTTTGTGCCTATTAACATGCCATGCCTAAAATTGGACCTGGACTCTGCCTAACATAGAGATGAACTTTTTCTAGAAATGGTATTTCTATTAATGTAGTCCAAGATATCGCACACCCACATGCACACACCATAATTTACACTCTCTACATGCTGATTTATAATCTGCTTTTTCACTCAACAGGATTTCATAGACATCTTTTTATGTCAACTAATATGAGTCTATTTCACCGTTTTAATGGTTTCATTACATGATTGAACCATAGCTTATTTAATCATTCTGCTATCAAAGGACACTTGGATTGTTTTCTTTTTTAATTTAAATTCAATTAGCCAACGTAGAGTACATCTTAAGTGTTTGGTATGATGTTCAATGATTCATTAGTTGGGTATAACACCCAGTGCTCATCACTTGGATGGTTTTCAATTTTGTACTATCAAACAACATTGTGATGATCTTGTGATAATCTTGTGCATGTATCTCTATACACTGGTCCACATTTATTCCTCAGTCAAAGGGTAAGCAAATTTTAAATTTTGATACATATCACCAAACAATCCTCAGAGAAAATGTTCTAACTTCCATTTCCATGATACTTCTATCTTGACATTCTTACCAACACTTGGTATCAGTCATTTTAATCTTTGCCAATATGCTACACCAAATAAAAAACAATCCCCTTCATCTTTATTTTCATTTATTTAATTACTAATGATGTTGAGCATCTTTACATGTTAAGTTAGTCATTTATATTTCTTCTTTCATAAATTATTTATTCATATCCTTTGTTCAGTTTTTCCTGAGGTGCTCTCTTTTAATTATTGATTTATAGAATTTCCTTATATTTTAAGGATGGCAGCCCCTTTTATGTTGAATATCTTGCAAGTTTGTCCCTAGTTTGTCCTTTGTCTTCTGATTTTAATTTCTGCAACATAAAATTTTTTTTTATTTTTTATGTCATCAACTTTTTTCAATATTCCTTTTGTTATTTCTGTCTTATCCTGCCAAGGTCATAAAAACACCAATCCATATTTACTTTTAATACATTGAGCCTTCATCCTAGCTACTATACTTTTCCTTCTCCTACCTTTGTCCTCCATCTGAACTCACTAAATTGTACCCACTCTTCTCTGCTTTTTGCTAGGTAACTGCTATATTAAAGCTCATAAACTGAGATACATTAATAGCTGCCTATACATTCTCAGGTTCCCAGATATGCTATCCTGATGTTGATAGAGAATTCTTGGATGTAACTGTTACCCCATAAGTGTACCTCTCTAATGGTGTCATTTTGAGCACTAAGACAGGTAGGTGAAGGAAATGATTTGGAGGCAGTGGTTCAGGGACGTAGGTGGTATAGTGGAAAGAGTACCAGGTTTAAAGTTAGACAAATTCACATTTTGGATCCCAGCACTAGCTGTGTTTTGTGGCCAATTCATATTCCCTCTCTGAGACCAAGTTTCCTCATCCATAAAATGAGAAGACTATGTGTTCTTTATAGTTATTACCAGTTTGCCATCTGTGTCCTCCCCCTCCAGTTTCATTACCACTACACTCCCAGCATCCAGTATAGCACCTGACAAATAGTAGGTGCATAGCAAGTGTTTACTACCTGAATGAATGGACATATGAAAAAGTAGCTGACAAATAGTAGACACTACATATAGTAGTTCCTATGCTTTCCTTCCTTCTCAGAATTCCCCCCAGAGCAGGCCCAACCTTTAGCTTCCCCTCACAGAAGAAAACTCTTACATATCTACCCCCTTCTATTTCAGACAGTAGGAAATGGTCTTCTGATCCATGATTAAGAAGATAGCCAAGAACACCTGGGCTAAAGCAGACATAGGGACAAAAGGAGACCACTCTCCATTTTCCTCCTTGGGGTAGAGAATGCTGCCAAGGATGTGTCAGTCTTCTCTGAGGGCAGCACATCATACCCCCATGCTGGCTTATGAGCTAGGAACCCTGGAGTCCATAACCTTCTTACTTCCCACACAGACAGCAAGCTTCCAATCGGAAAGATTCATATTGGGATCCTGGATCTGCTACTTACTTATCCTGCAACCTTGGAAAATTCACTTTCACTTCTCAGGGTCTCTGAAAAAATGGAGCTCATAATACTTGTCCTACTTCCCTCATAAGGAGCAAGTGGGATAATGAGAAGTCTACATCTTTGTTACAGCTGTTTATGCATACAGAGTTATTTTATTGCATTCTCATCACGACACCATGTGGTGAGTATCATGATGCCTGTATTACAGGATATGAAATTGGGACTCAGCAAGGTTAAGCAAGTTGCCCAAGATCACACAGCTATAAACTGACACATTGGATTTAAATTCATCTCTGTCTGATTACAGCTACTCCTACTGAATTTCAGCACACTGCTAGGTACTAGGGATACCATCATCAAGTCCTTGTCCCTCGGGGTCCTTACAGTTTACCAAGGGAGGCAGATGTGTAAATAGATGACCAAGTCACAGGGTGATAATTACAGTGGTAGAAAGACTATGAGAGAATAGAGGAGGGTCATCTAATCCAGCCTTGCAGAAGCAGAAATTTTCACAAAAATGTGGCGCTTGAGCAGAGACTTCAAGAGTAAGCACCAATTCCCCACATAGACCAAGGAGGGGAAAACTCATTCCAGGCAGAAGGAACAGCAAGTACACAAGTCAGAAGTGTGAGAGCATATATCAACCATAAAAAATTGCAGTAATTGAAGCAATTTGGTACCAAAGGAAGAACAAACAAATCAGTTAGTTGGCATAGAGTGTATTTACAGTCTCAAATACGTAAGATAATTTATGGTTATCGCCTGTTGAACTTCATTCAATAAATATTTTATCAAAAACCTATGATGTGATAGGTGCTCTATTAGGTACTGAGGGTACAACTGTGTGGAAAAATCACTGCCCTCATGGAACTTACATTCTAGTGGGAGAGACAGACAATAAACAAATAAATCAGTCTAATATGTAGTAAATTAGATCGTGATAAGTGCTAAATAATTAAAGCAAGGGAGGAAATAAGGGATGTGGGAGCAGTTATAAATTTAGATAAGGAGGTCAGAGAAGGTCTCACTGAGAAGGCCACAGTTAAGTAACAACATAAAGGAACCGAGGGAACAAGCAAGATATATGGGGAAAGAGCATTCCAGGCAGAGGGATCAGCAAGGGTAAAAGGTCCTGAGCTGAGAGCTCATGTGTTCTTACAACAACAAGGAGGCCCTCCTGGTTGGATCAGAGAGGGATAGAATAATAGGCAGTTAGGTTGGAGATGTGGTTACCTTTGGATGGAAGTAGGGCATGGAAAGCTTGAGGGGTTTCACTTTTCTTTTTACTCTATTGTTTGAATTTTTATCTGTAGGCTTGTGTTAACTATTGTGGGTTTGTTTGAGAGAGAGAGAGAGAGAGAGAGAGAGAGAGAGAGAGAGAGAAAGCGAGAGAGAAATAATGTTAGGTTAGAAGAATGTGGAGAATGGGAGTTTTGAAGGTTCCAAAGGGAAACATTGCAAGTAAGGGAAGAATTTGGAAAGGCAAGTGGAGGCTAAATCACAAACAGGTTTAGGCCTGTGTGTCAGGCTAAGGGGTTTTGGATTTTATCAAAGTGCTCAAGAACTAGTGA